>NW_023416327.1:0-62500 GCF_014108235.1 Myotis myotis | reverse complement strand
ACTGAGGCACCGGGCAGTGAGGACACCAGAGGAGAAAGAGAGGGCGTGGGGTCCAGCCCTGGCCGGTGTGGCTCAGTGGACAGAGCGTCGGCCTGCGGACCGAAGGGTCCCGGGTTCGATTCCGGTCCAGGGCACGGACCTGGGTTGCGGGAGGCAGCCGATCGATGCGTCTCTCTGGCGTCGGTATTTCTGTCTCCCTCTCTCTTCCGCTCCCTCTAAAAATCAGTGGGGAAAGATCCTGAGGCGGGGGTTTGGAAAGTCCTAACAACGCGTTTGAAAAGCCTTAGTGCGGCACCTGCTGCTGCCAGACCCTGTTCTGAGTGCGTTACAGATATTCATTCCCCACCGTCGTTGCCGCCCCGGGAGGACAGGCACGGGCATTACACCCATTTTACAGGTGAAACACCGAGGCACAGCCATGAGCAGCTTGCCCCAGCCCGGCCGGCGCGGCTCAGGGGCTGAGCGCCAACCTGTGAACCAGGAGGCCAGGGTTCGATCCCCGGTCGGGGCACAGGCCCGGGTGGCGGGGTCCATTGATCCCCAGTGGGGGGCGGGCAGGAGGCGGCCGGTCCGTGATTCCCTCTCAGCATTGATGTTTCTGTCTCTCTCCCTCTCCCTTCCTCTCTGCCATCAATAAAGAAAATATTTTTTAAAAAAGGAACTTGCCCAAGATGACGATGCTGTTCTGAGCGCCTGTGCGCGTATCTGCCGGCTTTCCTGTGACTGACACGCCCTTGGAGGGGGGCGGAGTGGGAAACCCAGTCCAGGAGGGGGGTGGGGGGAGGGGGAGAGGGGTGGGGGGAGGGGGAGGGGGAAGGGGGGAGGGGGGAGGGGGGAGGGGGGAGGGGGGAGGGGGAAAGGGGGGAGGGGGGAGGGGAGGGGGGGGGAGGGGGGAAAGGGGGGAGGGGGGAGCAGTAAGAAGCCGGGAAATGCGCCCCCCAGCTTGGAGGCTCCCGCTCATGACGTACCCACTTCCTGGCGGTTCTCGCCGAGTTTCTACCACAGGACGGTCACGGGGACGCGCTGCCAGGACGCGGACGGGAGCGGAGCGGGGCTGGCGGGAGCGGGGTGCGCGCTCGGAGCCCCTCAGGCCGCTGCTGCTCGGATACTCACCCGGTTCTCCGGGAGGCGCGCGCCCTTCTCTCAGCCACGCCCCCGCCGGGCCCTTCAGCTCATTCTTTACAGTCCACGTTTATTGATTTTTCACAGAGGAAGGAGGGAGGGAGAGGGGGAGGGAGACAGACACATCCGCGAGGAGAGAGAGTCAGGACCGGCCGCCTCCTGCGCGCCCCCCCTGGGGATCGAGCCGCAACCCCGGCCTGCACCCTGACCGGAACCGAACCCCGACCTCCTGGCTCCCAGGTGGATGCCCAACCCCTGAGCCCCGCCGGCCGGGCTGCCCATCTCCGTGTTGCCAGCAGGGCACGGCTGTTGTTGACGTCCATGGCCACGTCCAGGAGGTGAACCAAAATTCAGAGGAAAAGAGCGACAGGCGGCTCAGCCACTGGCCTGTGGACCCTCAGGGTCGCCAGCCGGGGCTTCCTGTCTCCCTGAGCTCCCAGCAGCCGATCGAAGGCAGCCCCCTGGGCAGCACCCGCCTGGCACAGGCTCCGCCCTGGCTCGGGGCCCGGGCGGCACTGCTGCACCCCTGCCCAGCTCCACCCGGTGGGAAAGCCTGTGCCCGCTGCAGCCCGGCACAGCCCGCCTCCTGGGCCGTCCGACCGAGGAGGAGGGCTTGGGGGCCTGGCCTTCTCCTCGGATGTGGACCAGTTCTGCTGCTGTAGCTCTGTGTGCCCGCATGCGCGCGCACACACACACTCACACACACACACACACACACACACACACTCACACACACACACACACACACACACTCACACACACACACACACTCACACAGGCATGCACATAGATACGCACACACACACTCAGAGGCATGCACATAGATACACACACATGCACATATAGCCATACACATATGCATTGTGCACGCAGGCACATGCACATATATTCATACATACATGGATACACATGCATGCATCAATATGTGCACACATGCACACATCCACATGCATTCACATACATTCATATGCACAGGCATGCACACACTTGTGCATGCACGCATGCACACACATATGCACATGCACTCACTCATGCATGCACACATGCACACATATGTGTGCACAAATGCCCATATAACCATGCACACTCATGTGTGCACCCATATGCACATGCATGCACATACATTCCTACGCACATGCCTGCACACAGTTTGTGCATGCATGTGCACGTACACATACACATGTTCATGTGTGCGTGCACCGATATTCATACGTGTGTGTGCATGAACGTGCACACATGTTCATCCATGCAAGCATATACACATATGCACGCACATGCACATGCATACATGCACAAGCATATATCTATGCATACATGCGTGTACACACATGCAAGCACACACTTCAAAGAAGTGGAGCCGGGGATGTATGAAGGATCCACTAACACACAGAAGTGGGCCCCGTTTCCTCCCGCTGCTGAGGGCTGAGCTGGGGATGGGGTGACGCATCTAGAGGCCCGGCCGGGCCCAGGCGTCTCCCTCCGCTTCCCCGGGTGGGAGCCTGGCTCAGCCAAGCCTTTAGCTCCGCCACGCCCGGAGCCAGTGTCGCCGTAGCCACGCTTCGCAGGCAGCAGACGTTCCGGCCTGGGATGTTATTCCCTGTGCCCGCCTGGGACAGCCACTGCCACCTCGGGTCTGGCCTGCCCTCAGCCGGAGGAGGCCCCCGGGTCCAGAAATGTTGAAATGGGGGGGGGGGTCTTAGAGACGATGGGACAGCCTGTTCATGGGGGGGGGGTCTTAGAGACGATGGGACAGCCTGTTCATGGGGGGGGGGGGGTCTTAGAGATGATGGGACAGCCTGTTCATGCAGAGGTGGGGGGGAGGAGGGCAGAGGCCAGGGGAGGCAACGGGTTTGCCCAGGTCACACAGCCAGTGTCTGACTCCAAAGTCAAGATTCTATTTTTAAATATATCTTTATTGATGTCAGAGAGGAAGGAGAGGGAGAGAGAGAGAAACATCAGTGATGAGAGAGAATCATGGACCAGCTGCCTCCTGCACGTCCCCCACTGGGGATGGAGCCCGCACCTCGGACATGTGCCCTTTACTGGGAATCGAACCCGGGACCCTTCAGTCCGCAGGCCGACGCTCTATCCGCTGAGCCACACCGGCCAGGGCGAATGCTGTTATTTCTTGACAGAAAGGCCAAACTAGCCCACTGGGTACTGGAGACGAAGAGCAGCAAACAGACGCTTACCCTGGTTTGCATAGTTCGCATTTTCCATGAATATGCAAATTACCCCACAAATGTATTCAAGAAAGTGCAGCTGAGGTCCAGGAAGCTACGAAAATAAGTGTGTGGTGCTGGGAGAGTGTTTCTATTAAATGCAAAAATAAAATAAATGCTTGACCCATTTAATCCCTCCTTCACCCATGCATGTATTGTCCATTATAATAAAAGGCTAATATGCAAATTGTCCCCTCGGGAGTTCGAACGACTGAGATTTCTACCGCTCACTATGACGTGCACTGACCACCAGGGGGCGACGCAGAACAAAGAAAGGCCCCAGCCGGCAGCCAGAAGTCCCCGATCGGCCCTGATTGCCAGCCAGACCTGGGGACCCTACCGGTGCAGGAATTTCATGCACCGGGCCTCCCGTCGATTATAAAAATATTTATAAGCTGCTACTTTGGGCCAGAAAGGGACGGGGAGGTGACTCCAGCCATTACACAGGCCCATACGAGTTGGTTCAGCTAAGGGATGGGGGTGGGAAGGTGCTCCAAGCAGCGAGCCCCAAACCACAGCCTGTCGGAGGGTGATGGGGCCTGAGATACCCCCTGACACCAGGTCATGTCTTTTTATTTTTAAAGGTAACAGTGGTTTTATATTTTTTTAATTAAATACTAGAGGCCTGGTGCACGAATTCGTGCACTAGGGGGTGGGGTGAGCCCTCAGCCTGGCCTGCGCCCTTTAGCAGTCGGAGCTGGTGTCCTGCCACCGCCTCTATGCTCGCCAGCCATCAGCCGGGCTGTGGCTGAGCGGAGCTCCCCCTGTGGGGGTGCACTGACCACCAGGGGGCGCCTCCTGCGTTGAGCACCTGCCCCCTGGTTGTCAGTGAGCATCATAGCAACCGGTTGTTCTGCTGCTCCTTCAATTTGCATATTAGCCTTTTATTGTTTAGGATTTGTATTGATTTCAGAGAAGAAGGGAGAGGGAGAGAGAAATAGAAACATCATCAGTGATGAGAGAGAATCATGGACCGGCTGCCTCCTGCACGCCCCGCACTGGGGATGGAGCCCGCAACCCGGGCCTGTGCCCCGACCGGGAATCGAACCCTGACCTCCTGGTTCATAGGTTGATGCTCAGCCACTGAGCCACGCCGGCCGGGCTACTAACATTCTTAAGAGCAGTGCATGCATGCTACACGCATGCCATTCTGCAGTCCAGTCTCAACCCTGACACTTCCTGGTCGTCATGTCTCCGGTGGCCTGGCCCGCCTCACCTCTCCGCAGCCAACCTCCCATGGTCCCTCCCCCCGGGCCAGCCTGTCCCAATCGGCCCCCCGACCCCCATTGCCAGCCAGGCTGAGGGACCCTACGTGCTCACGAATTTGTGCACCGGGCCTCTAGTAAATAAAGAAATAAATAAAGCAGAGAGAAGATATGTGTGTCTTATCCAACAGGTAAAAAAATACTCCTGATTCTCCCACACAAGCAGTGGCGGCTGCCACAAAGCCACACCGGCGACGGGCGCCAGGTGCGATCTGCCTCCACTGGCTGGGGGTTGGGGGGGGGGTTCCTTTTGTGGCAATTTCGGGGCAACCCCCCTGGTGAGTAAGAGAAACAGGAATGCACACCCCAGCTCTGTGCAGACGCCACAAACGCGAGGCCACGCACTGAGCTGAACTTCCCAAGGGGAAGAGGGCAGGGGGGAGGGAAGGAGGAGAGGGGGGAGGGGGGCGGACATCAGCCAAATAGAAGGAAGGCTCCAGAGCCACTATGTCCGCTGAAACACACTGTCAATGTTTTGTGTGTTTTTTTAAGCAAAAGTAGTCTATTTCATTTTACACAAAATAATCCGAATTGTAAGGGATCGTCCGTAGTCTTACATCATAAAGGATAAATTAAATGTGTAAGGAGACGATGCTGCAAAGATAATGCTGAGCGAATAATTGTAATACAGACTTTTCTATAAAAGGTATCTTTCCACTGAATGAAAGTGTCTTCTGAACCGATTTTTCTTTTCTTTCTACTGACAGGAGGGGTGTAGGAATAGCATCTCCCGCTCTCTCCCTCCCTCTCTCTCCCTCCCTCTCTCTCCCTCCCTCTCTCTCCCTCCCTCTCTCTCTCTCTCTCTCTCTCACTCTCGCTTTCGCCCTTTTCTGCTCTTTTTACTGGATTTCCACGCCGCGGGGTAGGCATGCCTGCGGCTGGCAGGGAGCCCACGGCCGTAAAACCCAAGACGATTATTTGTAAAAACTGTGCGTGAGGCGTGCTCCATGCCCGGTTCAGGGCAAAGCGGGGAGAGGCTGGCTGCTCCGCGGGTTTCTGTTTTCCATCCGAGGAGCGCGCAGGGCTGCGCTCCTGCTCCACGCGCTCCCTCCCCCACGCGCCCCCTCTCCACCTCTCCACGCGCTCCCGCCCCCACTCGCCCCTCTCCACCTCTCCGTGTGTCCCCTCTCCACCTCTCCACGCGCTCCCGCCCCCACGCGCCCCCTCTCCACCTCTCCACGTGTCCCCTCTCCACGCGCCCCCTCTCCACCTCTCCGTGTGTCCCCTCTCCACGCGCCCCCTCTCCACCTCTCCATGTGTCCCCTCTCCACGCGCCCCCTCTCCACCTCTCCATGTGTCCCCTCTCCACGCGCCCCCTCTCCACCTCTCCACGTGCCCCCTCTCCACCTCTCCACGCGCTCCCGCCCCCATGCGCCCCCTCTCCACCTCTCCATGTGTCCCCTCTCCACGCCCCCTCTCCACACGCCCCCTCTCCACCTCTCCGTGTGTCCCCTCTCCACACACCTCCTCTCCATGGGCCCCCTCTCCACGCGCTCCCGCCCCCACGCACTCCCACCCCACGCGCTCCACTCCACGCGGCCCCTGCTCCACGCACTCCCTCTCCACGCGGCCAAGGCCAACACCCACCCACGGGGGCCGGGGGACAGGGGTTAGCCCTGCGAGGAAGTGACCAGTGAATCCCATCTCCACATGCAGAGAGGCCCCTGGAACTTGGAAAGGAGACGACCCCGGGGGGGGGGACCCCAAGTGAGAAGGATGGACTTTGCCTGCTTAGGAGTGAGCCTCCCGCAGAAGCCATCCCGGGGGGCCCAGTCAGCCAGGGCAGTCCCTGGTGCAGGCAATCCCACCGGAAGTGGTAACCATGGAGGCTGGTGTCCAGGAGGGCAGGGCTGGCCCTGGCAGGTGTGGCTCAGTGGATAGAGTGTAGGCCTGAGGATTGAAGGGTCCCAGGTTCGATTCCTGTCAAGGGCACATGCCCGGGTTGCAGGCTCAATGCCCAGTGGGGGGCGGGCAGAAGGCAGCTGATCAACGATTCTCTCTCATCATGGATGTTTCTCTCTCTCTCTCTCTCCCTTCCTCTCTGACATCAGTAAAAATATATTTTTTAAAGAAATTGTTCAAAATATCCAGCATGTCCCCATGGGCCATCTCAGGCCAATCCCTCCCGCCCAGCAACACCCCCTCTGCTGCATCCCAGAATGCACCCAGCGCCTACGAGGAGTCCTCCCTCCATTCATGCCCCCATGTCCTTTCCCTGAACCAGCACTTTTATTTTTAAACTAGGGCCCGGTGCACAAAATTTGTGCACTGGGGCGGGGAGGGTCCCTCAGCCCAGCCTGTGACCTCGCGCAGACCGGGAGCCCTTGGGGGATGTCTGAATGACGGTTTAGGCCCGCTCATCGCCAACCGTGAGCCCAGCTTCTGGCTGAGCGGCACTCCCCCTGTGGGAGCGCATTGACCACCAGGGGGCAGCTCCTGCATGGAGCGTCTGCCCCCTGGTGGTCAGTGTGCATCATAGCGACTGGTCGTTCTGCCATTTGGTCGATTTGCATATTAGCCTTTTATTATATAGGATATATATGTATTTTTTTAATTGACTTTAGAAAGGAAGGGAGAGAGGAGAGAAACATCAGTGATGAGAGAGAATCGTGGATCGGCTGCCTCCTGCATGCCCCCCACTGGGGATGGAGCCCAGGCCTGTGTCCTGACCCGGAATCGAACCCTGACCTCCTGATTCCTAGCTCGATGCTCCACCGCTGAGCCACGCCAGCCGGGCCAGCCCTTTTGAATCTTACAGAGGCCTCCACCCCGGCCACTGCGCTCCCCCGATGAATGCATGGAGGCTGGGCTGGGAGACAAGCCTCAGTGAAGCCACAGGGCCTGACTCAGACAGCCCTTCCACGATGACTCAGTGTTTGTCACTCGGCCAAGATGATTCTCCTCCTTAAATCGGATTCTTTTGCATCTGCAGGAGCCTCCTCAATCCCTCCTGCACGTGGGCCCCCGCCAGGCAGGCGCACACCCCGCCCCCCGTCCCGTCCCAGACAGAGGGGGGCGGGCCTGCCTCTCAGCGGTGGGCGCCCCTGGGCGGCTCCCAGCGCACCCTGCTTTCAGCCACAGTCCCCATCAACTCTTGTTTTAAAACTGGGCGCACACACACACAAATTTTTAACCGTATTTTTTAATTAATTTCATAGAGGAAGGGAGAGGGAGAGCGCGAGACATCCGTGATGAGAGAGAATCACGGATCGGCTGCCTCCTGCACGCCCCACACTGGGGATCGAGCCCGCAACCCGGGCCTGTGCCCTGACCGGGAATCGAACCCGGGACCCTTCGGTCCATAGGCCGACGCTCTATCCACTGAGCCACACCGGCCGGGGCTAAAAAAATTGTTTTAATGAATTGTTTGGGGTGGCCATCTTGGCCCTGAAGGTATTTAAAACACCTCTTGTGGGAAGAAAAAATGTGTCTAAAACCGAAAATAGACACATCGCACTGGCCTGCTTTTCAGCAAGTCCTAGCGAGGCACCGACAGTGAAAACTTCCACTTTCCCTTCCTCTTCGCCAGGCGAGGAGGGAGCTGAGTTTGGTTATGAAATTTCCCACTGGTCCTTAGAGACATTTTCTTTACATCACGGCCTAGGGCCCTGGCCGGTGTGGCTCAGTGGATAGAGCGTCGGCCTGCGGACTGAAGGGTCCTGGGTTCGATTCAGGTCAGGGGCACATGGTCGGGGCGCGCGGGAGGCAGCCAATCCATGTGTCTCTCCCATATCGATGTTTCTGTCTGTCTCTCCCTCTCCCTTCCGCTCTCTCTAAAAATCCATGGGAAAATACCCTCGGGTGAGGATTGACAACAAAAATTAAAAATTCAATCACAGCCTAGAGCAGAGGTTCCCCAACTTTTTTGGCCACGCCCCCACCTAAGCATCTCTACAATCCTGACCTCCCTCCACCCCCAGACACAGAATTTTTATTTTTTTAAAATATTTTTATTGATTTCAGAGAGGAGGGGAGAGGGAGAGAGAGATAGAAACACCAATAATGAGAATCACTGATTGGCTGCCTCCTGCACGCCCCCCACTGGGGATCGAGCCCGCAACCTGGGAAGGGCCCTGGCCGGGAATCGAACCCGGGACCCTCCGGTCCGCAGACCGACGCTCTATCCACCGAGCCGAAGTGGCCAGGGCCATAGAATTCTTATTATTCACAAAGCGAACTCCTATTCACAGGGAGGAAGCCCACAGGCCATGAACTCGGGCTCAACAAGCTGCCAACGAACATGGCGCCCACGAGAGAGAAAAGCGAAAGGACAGAAGGACGGTGGACGGACCGAGGGAGAAATCGCTAAGAAATTGTTAAAATAATGATAATAATGATAATAATAATAATAATAATAATAATAATAATAATAATATGAAGTGAGCCCTGGCTGGTGTGGCTCAGTGGATAGAGCGTCGGCCTGCGGACTGAAAGGTCCCGGGTTCGGTTCCCGGTCAGGGCACAGGCCCGGGTGGCGGGCTCCATCCCCAGTGGGGGGCGTGCAGGAGGCGGCCGATCCATGATTCTCTCTCATCATGGACGTCTCTCTCTCCCTCTCCCTTCCTCTCTGACATCCATAAAAATATATTTAAAAAATAGAAAGTATGTTAAAAAAATAGGAAGTGATGTGGGAAAAATAGCAAATACAGTTTCAAAACATAGAGAACTGAAGTGCATAAATACGTCACAATATGTATGCATAGACCAGCGGTGGCGAACCTATGACACGCGTCAGAGGTGACACGCGAACTCATTTTTTTTGGTTGATTTTTCTTTGTTCAATGGGATTTAAATATAAAAATAAATATCAAAAATATAAGTCTTTGTTTGACTGTGGTTGCAAAGATCAAAAAATGTCTCTATGTGACCCGGCCCCAGAGGTAAGGTAGGGATTTTCCAAATGCGGACACGCCGAGCTCAGAAGGCTTGCCGTCACCGGCCTAGACTGTACGTGAGGCCCCTGGAACCCTAGGAAATGCACAAAGTTCACTGTGAATAACTCATCCCCAAATTGCCCCCCTGAAACATCAAACCGCCCCCCTGTGGGGCGGGTACCCCATGTGGGGAACCACTGGCCTCGGGGCATTGCCTCGGGTGCCGGGCCCCACCCCAAGGCACCCCAAAACAGGGGGCAGCGCTACAAGTCACCTTTCCGCCCGGGGCTCATCCATTGATCACCTACCGGCAACGGGGGACGGGACCAGCGACCGCCCCCTGAGAAGCACTTGGCTTTTGTGTGTGTGTGTGTGTGTGTGTGTGTTTAAATATATTTTATTGATTTTTACAGAGAGGAAGGGAGGGGGAGAGAGAGTCAGAAACATTGATGAGAGAGAAACATCGATCAGCTGCCTCCTGCACGCCCCCCACTGGGGATGTGCCCGCAACCAAGGTACATGCCCTTGACCGGAATCGAACCCGGGACCCTTCAGTCCGCAGGCCGGTGCGCTATCCACTGAGCACACCGGCCAGGGCCTGAGAAGCACTCGGGACACAGGCTCCTGCCCAGACCCCAGGCAGGGCCCCTGCAGTGGCCAAGCAGCCTGGCTTCCAGAACTAACCGCTCCCAGGCGCTGGGAGAGGGGCCTGAGCTCAGCTATTGCCAACCCCTGGCCCCGCGCCTGTGTTCCTCCTGCAAGTGTCAAGTTTCCCTCCTCCTCACCCACGCCCCCCACACCCCCCAGTTTTACGGCCGCGGGTCCCAGGGTTGCAGAACACCCCATCAGCAGGCACCAGCGGGCTCCTGTCGGTGCTGGGCTGTGGGTGCTGGGCTCGTGGTCCATGCAGCCGATGTGGGCTGGCCGGACAGGCAGGCAGTGGCCGCTCACTTACACCCTCTGCTCCTCGCCTCCGCCCAGAGCCAGGGCCCAGCGCACTTTTATCACGTCCACGTGCAGAGGTGGAAAGGAGGAGGAAGGAAGGAAGGAAGGAGGGGACCGGGCAGGGGAGGGGGGGAGGGCTCGGGCTGGAGTGTGAAAGCTGGACCGACTCCCCCCTCCCCAGCCATCCTGGAAGGCCAAGAGCTTTCCAAAGCATCCCACCAGGCCCTGGCCGGTGTGGCTCAGTGGATAGAGCGTCGGCCTGCAGACGGAAGGGTCCCGGGTTCGATTCTAGTCAAGGGCATGTACCTGGGCTGCGGGCACATCGCCAGTGGGGGGCGTGCAGGAGGCAGCCGAGCCATGGTTCTCTCTCATCATGGATGTTTCTCTCTCTCTCTCCTTCTCCCTCTCCCTTCCTCTCTGAAATCAATCTATAATAATAAAAGCGTAATATGCTACTTAGACTGGACAGCTGAACGTCCTTCCAGATGTCATTCCAGATGTCCTTCCAGACAAAGCCACGGCAGTGGGGGCTGAGGCAGAGGCAGTTAGGGGCAAATCAGGCAGGCAGACGAGTGGTTAGGGGCGATCAGACAGGCAGGCGAGTGGTTAGGGGCGATCAGGCAGGCAGGCGAGTGGTTAGGGGTGATCAGGCAGGCAGGCGAGTGGTTAGGGGCGATCAGGCAGGCAGGCGAGTGGTTAGGGGCGATCAGGCAGGCAGGCGAGTGGTTAGGGCGATCAGGCAGGCAGGCGAGTGGTTAGGGGTGATCAGGCAGGCAGGCGAGTGGTTAGGGGCGATCAGACAGGCAGGCGAGTGGTTAGGGGTGATCAGGCAGGCAGGCAAGTGGTTAGGGCGATCAGGCAGGCAGGCGAGTGGTTAGGGGCGATCAGGCAGGCAGGCAAGTGGTTAGGGGCGATCAGGCAGGCAGGCGAGTGGTTAGGGGCGATCAGGCAGGCAGGCGAGTGGTTAGGGGCGATCAGGCAGGCAGGCCAGCGGTTAGGAGCCAGCGGTCCTGGATTGCAAGAGGGACATCCCCCGAGGGCCCCAGATTTCGAAAGGATGCAGGCCGGGCTGAGGCACACCCTCCCCCCCCCCCCCCGTGCACGAAGTTTGTGCACTGGGCCTCTAGTAAAAATATATTTTAAAAAAAAGAATTACCTGACAAAGATATTAAAGTGTGATAAAAAGGCTTCCGCGAGCAGTTACACACGTGTTTAAGACAGATGAAAAGTAGAACACCCCAGCAAAAGACCTCTCAATGGCCAAGATGGGTCACATGCTGTCCCTCGCTGCAAGGGAGTCTGGGAAATGTTTTACCCTGACAGCCTCATGAGTAGAGAAAGAGACGGGTAAACAAAGTTCATAGGTAGTTGTTTTTATTATTATTATTATTATTATTATTATTATTATTGATTTCAGAGAGGAAAGGAGAGGGAGGGAGAGAGAGAAACATCCATGATGAGAGGGAATCATGGATGGGCTGCCTCCTGCACGCCCCAGACAGGGGATTGAGCCGTGCCCTTGACCAGAATCGAACCCGGGACCCCTCAGTCCACAGGCCGACGCTCTGTCCACTGAGCCGCACCGGCCAGGGCTGCGGTGTTATTCGGCCCCACACCAGAACAAGCATTTTCCGCGTATCTCCTGAGTCCCTCCTTCTGGGGTCTGCTGTGTGGGCGCGGGGCCATGGCCCCCCATCCTTTGTGAAACTAATCATCATCCGTGAATGATTCCTTCACAGTCGACTGCCAGTTGGTGATGATTGATCCACGGCGTCTTCGGGAAACGGCTCTGATGATTGGCATCCTTTCGCTGTCACAGATATTCTCATTACTGATTTTTTAAAAATATATTTCTTTATTGATTTCAGAGAAGAAGGAAGAAGAGAGAGATAGGAACATCAATGATGAGAATCATTGATCGGCCGCGTCCCGCACGCCCCACACCGGGGATCGAGCCTGCAACCCGGGCCTGTGCCCTGGACCGGAATCGAACCCGGGACCCCTCAGTCCATGGGCCGACACTCTATCCACTGAGCCACACTGGCTAAGGCTTCATTCCTGACTTTAAGCAAGCCCCAAAAAGGTTAATATTTCAGCAGAAATAGAAAATGTTGTCTGAAATCGCCCTCAATCCAAGGGCTGTGAGCTTCCTATGACAGGAGAGGCCAAAACAAGCCTTCATTTTTTTTTTTTTCCCCAAAGTGACTTTGAAACTCATCCACTCACACAAATTAATGGTCCCTTCCCCAATGCTTGTGCCAGGACCGACGCCCAGGCACTCGGGGTGGAGCAGGGGCGGCGCCGGCAGGGCAGGAGCCCGAGAGGCACTTCGCCGCCGCGTGAGCCGGACACGCAGCATCTCATTTAAACAGAGAAGGTGACCTGCCCGGCCGGCGTGGCTCAGGGGTTAGCGTCGACCTCGAACCAGGAGGTCAGGGTTCGATTCCCGGTCAAGGGCACAGGCCCGGGTTGTGGGCTCCATCCCCAGTGGGGGGCGTGCAGGAGGCGGCCAATCCACGATTCTCTCTCATCATGGATGTTTCTCTCTCTCTCCCTTCTTCCTCTCTGAAGTCAATCAAAATATATTTAAATAAATTAATTAAAAAGGGGAATAACAGCTTCTTTCTGGATGAGGGTGGTCACACTCTGAACCCAGGGGCAGTCCCACCTCCCGCTGGCTTGCCAAGTCTTTGGCCTGGCCAGGTGGGTGCGAAAGGCCAGGTGGGTGCGAAAGGCCAGGTGGGTGGGAAGGCCGGAGCGGGGGAGGGAGACAGGCCAGGAAGGTGGGAGGGGGGCCAGGTGATGGGAGACAGACGCCCTCCTAGGAACTCAGCAGAAGGGCCCTCGTCTGAATAAATCCACTTCCTTCAAGATTTTTAAAAATAGAGCTGTATTGATTTCCGAGAGGACAGGAGAGAGACATCGTGGATCGAGCCCACGACCGGGGCAGGCGCCCCGACCGGGAATCACACCCTGACCTCCTGGCTCCTAGGTTGATGCTAACCCCTGAGCCACCTGGCAGAGCACTAATCGGCCCCCGTGGGTCCGATGCCACCTGCTGGCCAGGGCTCCTCGCTTGGCCATCCCATTCAGATGAAGAAAGTGTGGCGCCGCGGTGGCCAGCGACGGGCTGCCCGATGCCAGGCGGGCAGCACCCACGGGCGCCCAGTGGGCTGGCGGGGCCCCCACGGAGTGAGCAGGTGAAATCAGTTCTGGTCCATGGGTGACACGTGGAGAGTAAAGAAATCGGGGCGCCGTGGCCGCTGGGGCAGGCGGACGCGGGTGGTGGCCTGCGGTCCTACTGTGTGCACATGTGCCAGGCGCGGCGACGTGACCCCTTCCGTCCCGGCCACAGCCCGGGGGGCAAATCCCAATGTCCGTCCCCATCTCACAGGGGAAAGTGAGCCCAACGCAAGGCAGCGATGTCCTCCAGCCGCAGACAGGCAGAGGGCGGCGGGCGGCTGCGAAGCGTCGCAGAGACAACAAGCCACCAAGCGAACGCCAAACCGAAGGGGGCCCCCTCCCGCAGCCGCCTCGGCCGGACACCCCTCACCCCCCGCCCCCCGTTCTGGGTCAGGCCGCCGCTGCCAAAGGGAACGGGGTTTTGCTGCCAAATACACAACAAACACATGTTTTTTAAAACTTCGGGTCCAGCCCTGGCCGGTGTGGCTCAGTGGATAGAGCGCCGGCCTGTGGACTGAAGGGTCCCGGGTTTGAGTCTGGTCAGGGGCACAGGCCTGGGTTGGGGGCTCCCCCCCGGGCCGGGCCCTGATCGGGCCCGTGCAGGAGGCAATAATTGATGTGTTTCTCTCACATCCATGTTTCCCTCTGTCTCTCCCTCTCTCTCTCCTTTTTTTTTTTAAAGGGGAGAATGATGATTTCTTATTTATTTTTAAATATATTTTACTGATTTTTTACAGAGAGGAAGGGAGAGGGATAGAGAGTCAGAAACATCGATGAGAGAGAAACATCGATCAGCTGCCTCCTGCACACCCCCCACTGGGGATGGAGCCCGCAACCCGGGCGTGTGCCCTGACCTGGAATCGAACCGTGACCTCCTGGTTCACAGGTAGATGCTCAACCACTGAGCCACACCGGCCGGGCCAGAAGCACTTCTCTGGTAATCCTATATAATAAAAGCCTAATATGCAAATAGACCAAACGGCAAAACAACCGGTTGCTATGACGCACACTGACCACCAGGGGGCAGACTTTCAAATGCAGGAGCTGCTCCCAGCCCGCAGGCCCCAGGCCAGCCAAGGCGGGTGCCAGCGGGGGCGGGGGGGGGCCCAATCGCCCTGCCGGTCACCCCACAGATTGGCCCTGATCGCTGGCCAGGCCTCGGGACTGTAGCCGTGCACGAATTTCGTGCACCGGGCCTCTAATACGCACAATAACAGAAAATGGTCTCCTCAAGTACCTTATGCCACAGTGGCAGGGGGAAAAATGGGTAATTGGTTCAATTTCCACCGTAATAACTCCTTACAGTTCGGCCGTTGCTGCCGTACATGAGTCATTTGAGCATATTCTAATTTCCAGTCCTAAGCATTGGAACATATTATATATTTTCAAGTTGGCGCTTGCCAAGACGGAGTCAAAAATTACAACCATTTTTAATGAAAAGGCCGAAGATTAGTGCGTGCCACCGCGAAGCGTCGCACTGTGCAGTTGACGTTTTCGTTCTCATGTCAACGCACGGTAGAAGGGTTATTTATCTGCCACTTTTTTTTAACTCAGTGCCCCCAGGCTGTGTTCCCCGGTCCTCATCCTAATTGGAAATATCCTGCTCCCGCTGGTTTTGTGGGCAGGAAATGCCCCCTTGTCACAGTGACAGGATTCAGCTGGGAAGTCTCTGCCGTGTGGTTGTAAAAGCTGTAATTTGCGCCGAAAGGCTTTTGTTCGCATTTCTGCAAACTGGGGTTCTTTTATGCGGGCCTCGTCGTACCGCTGATCTCGAAACGCTGCGATGCGTGTCCACAGCCCCCCTGCCTTTACCAAGCCATCCCGGTTGCAGATTTCCCGTTTCTTTTCGTTATTATTATCATTATTATTATTATTATTATTATTATTATTATTATTAACTAGAGGCCTGGTGCACAAAATTCGTGCATGGGAGGGGTGTCCCTCAGCCCGGCCTGCACCCTCTCAACCTGGGACCCCTCGGGGGATGTCCGACTGTGGGATCGGGCCTAAACCGGCAGTCGGACATCCCTCTCACAATCCAGGACCGCTGGCTCCCAACCGCCCACCTGCCTGCCAGCCTGATCTCCCCCTAAACCCGTGGTTCTCAACCTTCTGGCCCTTTAATACAGTTCCTCATGTTGGGACCCCCAACCATAACATTATTTTAGTTGCTACTTCATCACTGTCATGTTGCTACTGTGATGAATCGTCATGTAAATATCTGCTATGCAGGATGGTCTTAGGCGACCACCGTGAAAGGGTCGTTTGACCGCCAAAGGGGTCGCGACCCACAGGTTGAGAACCGCTGCCCTAAACGCACCCCTGCTGGCCTGATTGATGCCTAATTGCTCCCCCCCCGGCCTGACCGCCCCCAAAGGCCCTCCCCTGCCGGCCTGATCGCCCCCAACTGCCCTCCCCTGCCGGCCTGATCGCCCCCAACTGCCCTCCCCTCCTGGCCTGATCGCCCCCAACTGCCCTCCCCTGCCGGCCTGATCGCCCCCAAAGGCCCTCCCCTGCCGGCCGATCGCCCCCAACTGCTCTCCCCTGCCGGCCTGATCGCCCCCAACTGCCCTCCCCTGCCGGCCTGATCGCCCCCAACTGCCCTCCCCTGCCGGCCCGATCGCCCCCAACGGCCCTCCCCTGCCAGCCCCATTGCCCCCAACTGCCCTCCCCTGCCGGCCCGATCGCCCCCAACTGCCCTCCCCTGCCGGCTGATCGCCCCCAACGGCCCTCCCCTGCCGGCCCGATTGCCCCCAACTGCCCTCCCCTGCCGGCCCGATTGCCCCCAACTGCCCTCCCCTGCCGGCCCCATTGCCCCCAACTGCCCTCCCCTGCCGGCCCGATCGCCCCCAAAGCCCTCCCCTGCCACAACCCGCCTTCTCCGCCAGGACCGCCTCCTCCGTGCCATGCTGAGCCACGGGACCCCAGGCCTCACCCTGCAGAGCGGCCGCCGGGCCCCGCCTCCACCCTGCCTGCGGCCATCTTGTGATGACGTGGCGCGAGGGCGTGAGGACCACCCAGGCTTTTACTGGTGTAGGTTGATTGATTTTAGGGAGCCGAAGGGAGAGAGAGAGAAGCATCGATTTGTGGTCCCACTTACGGACGCGTTGGACGGTGGAGTGGAGCCTGGGCCCTGACCGGGGATTGAACCCACAACCCGGCTGTAGAAGGGCTGGCCTCGAACCCACAGAGCTCCGTGGCCAGGGCCCAGGGTGGCCGTGTCCGAGCCCAACTGCACGAAGGAACCCCTCGTGGAGCGTGGCCCGCGAGGCCCCGGCGGGAAGGGCCCGGGAGCCGCAGGTCCCTGTGAGCATTTGTCAGTGTCGGAGGAGCCACGACTGAGAGTAGGGGACCCAGTCCTTCGAACACCGGCCGGGGCCATTTTATAAGAATGTTTAAGGCCCTGGCCGGTGTGGCTCAGTGGGTAGAGCGCCGGCCTGCAGACCGCAGGGTCCCGGGTTCGATTCTGGTCACTGATGCTTCTCTCTCTCTCTCTCTCCCTTCCTCTCTGACATCAATGGAAATATTTTAGAAAAAAACATACACACAAAAAAACATAAGTCTACTCGAACCCTGGCCTGTGCTGGGTCCTGGGGGGTTCGAGTTGATGTGCAGCTACATGACTTCTCCTTAAGGGGCTTGTACTCAGAGGAGGAGACAAAGCCAAAGCCGATAATAAGAAGGCGGTGCCCGCAGGGGCGCCATTCCGGGCAACTTGGGGGACGTAGCAATTGGTGTGCGGCTCGTAAGCCCCCTATGGCAGCAACGGGCTGGGGTCACTTCAGGAGCTAAGCGAGTCCTGGCCGGTGTGGCTCAGCGGGTAGAGCGCCGGCCTGAGGACCGCAGGGTCCCGGGTTCGATTCCGGTCAAGGGCACGGACCTGGGTGGCCGGGTCCTCCCCCGGTCGGGGCGCGTGCGGGAGGCCACCCGTCGCTGTTTCTCTCTGTCTCTCCCTCGCCCTCCCTCTCTCTCTAAAAATCAGTGGAAAAATGGCCTCAGGTGAGGATGAAAAAAACAATAATAATAAGACCGCCAGGGACTCCAGGGTTCAGCAACTAATCCTCCAGGCGCTGAATCTGAGTGAGTTAAAAACACTTTTACTTCTTCTCCGTGGGCTGTTTTTTTTATATATTTTTTTTATTGGTTTCAGAGAGGAAGGGAGAGGGAGAGAGAAACATCAACGATGAGAGAGAATCATGGACCGGCCGCCTCCTGCACGCCCCCCACTGAGGATGGAGCCTGCCCCCCGGGCATGTGCCCTTGACCGGGAATCGAACCCAGGACCCTTCGGTCACAGGCCGGCGCTCTATCCACTGAGCCACACCGGCCGGGGCTGGATTGGCTTTGCCTGCACTTTCACCGGGAAACAGGTCTCCACCGTGTTGCCGAGTTTGTAAACCTCTGAGCCACAGGGGCACCCCGGTCCCTCCCAGCTGTGGCCGCCCGTCACCCGTGCCCACCCCGTCCCCAGGGAGGCGGGCCTCAGGGGGAGGCGCCCAGACCGGCGCTGGCACCACCCCCCCCGCCCCCGCAGCTGCCCCAGCACCAGCCCCAGGGGCGCTCCAGCTGGCGATCGGCTGATGGACAACAGCTGGCCAGGTGCTGGTGGCCATTTCACGGCTGTTACGGCTCACCCTCTCCTCCCCGCTCCAGTCGGCCAGGCCAGATCCCGTGTGGCCTAGGAGTGTCCACGGACAGAGACCAGGAAGGGCCACGGCGCCCGGGGGTGGGGGGTGCAGCTCAGCCCCACGCGGCCAGGCCCGCCCTCAGCCCAGCCCCACACACGCCAGACAGCAGCCCTGGGCCTGGGAGGGACGAGGCCCGGCTCGGACGTGCATCCACCTGCTCACCTGCCGGTCCTCCCACCCGCACGGGGGTGGCCTCAGCTCACCGGCTGGAGCACCGAGCGCCTGTCGGCCTCCCTCCCTGCACGCGGGCCCCTGCTCCGCGGGGCGGAGGCCATGGCACAGGCCTGGCTGGGCTGCCTGGGCATCTGACGACCTATTGCCAGAGAGCAACCAAGCCCTGCACACGGGATTTTTATTATTATTATTATTATTATTATTATTATTATTATTATTACTAGAGGCCTGGTGCATGACATTTGTGCACTGGGTGGGGATGTCCCTCAGCCCAGCCTGCACCCTCTCGCAGACCAGGACCCCTCGAGGGATGTCCACCTGCTGGGGAGTGGGCCTAAGCCGGCAGTCGGACCTCCCCTGGGGAGTCCTTAGCGCTGCCACGGAGGCGGGAGAGGCTCCGGCCACCACCCCTGTGCTCGCCGTGAGCCGGCTTCTGGCTGAGCCGGCTTCTGGCTCCCCGGTGGAGCACACTGACCACCAGGGGACAGCTCCTGTGTTGAGTGTCTGCCCCCTGGTGGCCAGAGCACCTCATAGCGGCCGGTCGTTCCGCCGTTTGGTCAATTTGCATATTAGGGTTTTATTATCTGGCATGACAACGCTTTAATGAGGTGTTGCCTCTGATGCTTGGGAAGAATCTATACTTCCTTTTATTATTATTATTATTATTATTATTATTATTATTATTATTATTGTTGTTGTTGTTGTTAATCCTCACTCAGGGATATTTTTCCATTGATTTTTAGAGAGAGTGGAAGAGAGAGGGAAACGCACAGAGAAATATTGATGTGAGAGAGACCCATCGATGGGTTGCCTCCTGCGTGCGCCCCGACCAGGGCCCGGGCTGGGAGGAGCCTGCCACCGAGGTCTGTGCCCTTGACTGCAATGGAACCCGGGACCCTTTGGTCCATAGGCCGGTGCTCTATCCACTGAGCCACACTGGCCAGGGCAAGAACCTTTACTTTAAATGTTTATCCCAGAATTCAGGTGACCCCAGCCCGGTCCGCCTCCAACCCCATGGCTACCGCCGACACATGAATGACCTTGACCGTGACTCTAAGATGAAGGGGTGGCACCAACTCAGTGGCCCTCACGCCTTAGCAGGCGTCGGCATTCGAACAGGCTTCTGGCCCTGGCCGGTGTGGCTCAGTGGATAGAGCGTCGGCCTGCGGACCGCAGGGTCCCGGGTTCGATTCGGGTCAAGGGCACATGGTACCTGGGTCACAGGCTCCTCCCCAGCCCGGGGCCCTGGTCGGGCGCGTGCAGGAGGCAACCCATGGATGTGTCTCTCTCTCTCTAAGAATCAATGGAAAATCTCCTCTGGGTGAGAATAAAAACACGAAAGAAAAAAGTGTAGAAGAGTGAGGCTCCACATTTCCCCCTCGCCACCTGCTGTTAAGGTAACTGAACGTGTAGCCCACAGGCCTGGGACCCCCCCCCCCCAGGCAAACCTCATGCAAAATAACGCAGGGTCTCCTGGCCTCCCCATGGCCCCCCCACAACCCCCCAAGCCCTGCTAGCATCGGTGGCTGCATCCGCAAGGATTCATTACTGAGACACGGTGCCTGGTGCCCGGGGGGCGGAGGCTGAGGCGACACCACCATCTGCTCATTAACCCGGAGGCTGTGCGGGCTGCGGGCTGGCACCGCGCTGGCCCACGGCAGGCGGCTGGGCTGTGCCCGCCTCCCGCTTTGATCGGCAGGAGCCACCCCAGAGGTGATGACAGCCCAGGTCCAGACACAGCCCTGCGACAAGTCATTCGCTGGTGTCAGCGGAGGTGGGACCCCTTTCCTTTTATTCTTTTTTTGTTTGTTTTTAATATTTTTAATTGACTTCAGAGAGGCAGGGAGAGGGAGGGAGAGAGAAGCATCTGTGACGAGAGAGAATCCTGGATCGGCCGCCTCCTGCCCGCCCCCACTGGGGATCGAGCCCGCCACCCGGGCCTGTGCCCTGACCGGGAATCGAACCGTGGCCTCCTGGTTCCCAGGTCGATGCTCAGCCACGGAGCCACGCCGGCCGGACAGAAACCGTTTTCTACAAAAATTCCGGTTCTGTCCCACCTCCAGAGGCTCAGGGACTGGACCCCTCCGTCCCCTGCTCACCGTCCCCTGCTCTCCCCTTTCTTAGACTGGGAAACACAGTGCCCCCTTTTTAAAATGTGGCTGCATATGACTGGGGATGTTTGGAAATAAAAAATACAGTTAGCCCCGGCCGGTGTGGCTCAGTGGATAGAGCGTCGGCCTGCGGACTGAAGGGTCCCGGGTTCGATTCTGGTCAAGGGCATGTACATTGATTGCGGGCACATCCCCAGTCGGGGGTGTGCAGGAGGCAGCTGATCGATGTTTCTAACTCTCTATCCCTCTCTCTTCCTCTCTGAAAAAAATCAATAAAATACATATTTTTAAAAATAACTTAATTTGCAGGAATTGGCCCACTGGATTTTTAAGAAGTCAGGTTTTTTAAAAAAATATTTTTATTGATTCCGGTGAGGAAGGGAGAGGGAGAGAGAATCATGGATGGGCCGCCTCCTGCACGCCCCGCACTGGAGAATGAGCCCGCAACCCGGGCCTGTGCCCTGACCGGGAATCGAACCCGGGACCCTTCAGTCCGCAGGGCCGATCAGGGCCTTCCAGCTGCTGGCTGGGCCTACCCTCGCCCCAGCTGCCAGTTCCAGCAGGGCCCTTCCTTCGTTCCACGCCGCCCCCTAGTGGCCAGCGCTGTCATAGCGAGCAGTCGAACTCCCGGTGGGTCGAACTCCCTCTCCCTTCCTCTCTGAAATCAATACAAATCTATTAAAACCTAAATGAATAAGTTGTCAAAGACACTGGGCAACTACAGCTCTGTGGGCACCTCACGGGAATATAAACTGATACAGACACGTCAGGCGTCGGTCAGCCTGCACTACAGCCAAAACTAATACTTTCCTTGTGTCCCGTTAGCTTGATCCCTGTGTATACACCCCAAAGAACTGCGTACATATGTGCACCAAAGTACATTGTAAGACTTTTCCTGGTACCATTATCTTAACAGCCCAAAGCGGAAAACAAGTTCTCTGTTTATTAAAAGTATATTGGATAGGCCTAGCTGGTTTGGCTCAGTGGATAGAGCATCGACCTGCAGACTGAAGGGTCCTGGGTTCGATTCCGGTCAAGGGCACATGCCCGGGTTGCAGGCTCGATCCCCAGTGGGGGGTGTGCAGGAGGCAGCCGATCCATGACTCTCTCTCATCATTGATGTTTCTCTCTCTCTCTCTCTCTCTCTCCCTTCCTCTCTGAGATTAATAAAAATATATTAAAAATGAAATAAAATTTATTTTAAAAACATAGTATATTGGATAAATCTATATCTATAAAAGCCTAAGTGGCCGTCTGGCCATCTGACCAGTAGCTATAACACGCACTGACCACCAGGGGGCAGACGCTCCAACCAGTAGCTGTGACGTGCACTGACCACCAGGGGGCAGACGCTCCAACCAGTAGCTCTGACGTGCACTGACCACCAGGGGGCAGACGCTCCAACCAGTAGCTCTGACGTGCACTGACCACCAGGGGGCAGACGCTCCAACCAGTAGCTGTGACGTGCACTGACCACCAGGGGGCAGACGCTCCAACCAGTAGCTCTGACGTGCAATGACCACCAGGGGGCAGACGTTCAACGCGGGAGCTGCCGAGCTGCACTGACTTGGCAGCTGAGGTTCTCGGGTAACGCGGCCGGAACCTGAGAGGAGGGAGCCCGATTCCGGGGTGCGTCAACCAAGATCCGCCCTCTCACAATCCGGGACTCCTCGGGGGATGTCGGAGAGCCGGTTTCGGCCTGAACCCCGCAGGCCGGGCCGAGGGACCCCACCTGTGCACAAAATCCGTGCACCAAGCCTCTAGTAGTGATATAGAGAGTCGATGGAATACTACGCTGGGGTGAAAAATACACACGTAGCAAGATGGATGAATCTCAGAAGCATGATAGCAAGCGAAAGAAGACGCAGACGAGTCCAGACTGTAGAATCCCATGGATAATGGGGTTTTTTTGTGTGTGTTTTTAAAATATACTTTATTGATTTTTTACAGAGAGGAAGGGAGAAGGATAGAGAGTTACAAACATCGATGAGAGAGAAACATCGATCAGCTGCCTCCTGCACACCTCCCACTGGGGATGTGCCCGCAACCAAGGTGCATGCCCTTGACCGGAATCGAACCTGGGACCCTTCAGTCCGCAGGCCGACGCTCTATCCACTGAGCCAAACTGGTTAAGGCTATAATGGGTTTTAAAATATGCCAAACCTGCCGGGTGAGAGCAGGCAGAGTTGTGTTTACCTCGAGGGGTAAGTATAGCTTACTAGAGGCCTGGTGCATGAAAATTCGTGCACTCGGTGGGGGGTCCCTCAGCCCGACCTGCACCCTCTCGCATCCAGGAACCCTCGGGGGATGTCCGACTGACGGCTTAGGCCCACTCCCCTCAGCCGTTAATCGGACATCCTTAGTGCTGCCACGGAGGGGGGAGAGGCTCCCGCCACCGCCGCTGCACTCACCAGCTGTGAGCCCGGCTTCTGGCTGAGTGGCACTCCCCTGCGGGAGCGCACTGACCACCAGGGGGCAGCTCCTGAGTTGAGCCCCCTGGTGGTCAGTGCACGTCATCGCGACCAGTCATTCCCAGTTTGTTCTGCTGTTGGGGTCAATTTGCATATTACCCTTTTATGATATAGGCTACGTACCTGTGTCTTGGTCTGGGTGGCCGCTACCCAAAGGCTTGCCCAAGTCCATCTAGAGAGCGGGAGGGTTTCGAACCCAAGAGGGTCTGACTTCAAAGGCCTGTCCATTTCACGGTCTGACGGGGGTGTGGTGGTGAGAAGGAAGGCTGCTCTCACATGGATACGAACAGGAAACGCTCCAGTGGCCTCTCCTGACATCACCCCTTTGGTGGCTGAAATCACAGAGCCGTGGCTGGGGCGCCACTGCCACCTGGTGGCCGCCCGCCCTAATTGCAGGGTCAGATGTTTCGGACGTGACGCGACTTCCGGATGTTGCTCGTTCAGCGTGTAGGGTGAGGCCGGGGCTGGGCGTCGGCCTAGGAACCAGGAGGTTCGATGCCCGTCAGGGCCCAGGCCCGGGCTGCCGGCTCCATCCCCAGTGCGGGGCGCGCAGGAGGCGGCCGGTCCACGATTCTCTCTCATCGTGGATGTTTCTCTCTCTCTCTCTTCCTCTCTGAAATCAATAATAGATAAAGGGTGTCCCAAAATTCACGCAAGATTTGAATGTTGCGTGAGCATTAACAACAACAACAAAAAGCCTGATTTGACTTGGCTGATTGGATGAGATTCTCATATCTGTTGCCCTTTGATGCCAATCCCTTCCATTGGATCAGCATCACCAAGTACCAATGATGGCCCAGGAGCGGGGACAAGGAAGACCCATGAAGACCACGGCTTTGCGTCTGTGCCAGCAAAGCTGGGGAGGCCATTTATACCATGGGCTATTCCACACATAACCCTAGACTATCTACTTTATGAAACAATAAAAAATTTTCAATTTTTAATTATAAACCTGTATTTTCTATCAAAATTACTTCTTGCGTGAATTTTGGGACAGCCTTTATATATACACTGGGTGGCCAGATCATTATGACCACCTGACGTTTGTAGGCAAATTAGCTATAATTTCGCGCTGACGTTGCTAGCGGGCCAGACCATTATAAACGTCTGAATAGCACAACATCCCTAAGTATTGTTGCTGATCAGGTTCATCCCATCATGTGGATGGCGTATCCCCATGGAGATGGCTTCTTCCAGCAAGACAAGGCGCCCTGCCACGGTGCTGGTATTGTGCCGGAGTGGTTTCAAGACCATGAGGGAGACTTCACCTTGCTTAGGTGGCCCCCACCATCACCAGATCTCCATCCAATGGAGCATTTGTGGGACGAAGTTAAAAGAGCCATCAGGCAGCTGGTTCCACAGCCATCAAATCGCACAGAGCTGGACACTGCTATTCGTCAGGCACGGTGTCAGATTCCTTGCATCACCTTTCAGCATCTCGTGGAGTCAATGCCAGGAAGAATCGCCACAGTACTGAAGGCAAAAGGCGGCCCAATGAAGTACTGACGGGTGGTCATAATAATCTGGCCACTCAGTGTATATCTATATCTATATCTATATCTATATCTATATCTATATCTATATCTATCTATATATCTATATCTATATCTATATCTATATCTATATCTATCTATATATCTATATCTATATCTATCTATATATCTATATCTATATCTATATCTATATCTATATCTATATCCAAATAGATAGATAGATAGATAGATAGATATAGATTTTTTTAAAAAGACAAAATAGCAGGATGACACCAAAAAAATGGGTCCAATTCCCCTACACACGCCCAATATTCCTTTCTCAGGCAATTGATTAGGGAAAGAAATCACTTTTCCTTCATATGCCTTCATCCAAGGAACCTACATATTCACGCTTCGTCCTAAATGCATAAAAATGAGAATGCTGCCCTAGCCGGTGTGGCTCAGTGGATAGAGCGTCGGCCTGCAGACTGAAAGGTCCCAGGTTCGATTCCGGTCAAGGGCATGGACCTTGGTTGCAGGCACATCCCCAGTGGGGGGTGTGCAGGAGGCGGCTGATCGATGTTTCTCTCTCATCGATGTTTCCAACTCTCTGTCCCTCTCCCTTCCTCTCTGTAAAAAATCAATAAAATATATATTTTAAAAAAAGGAAAGACAATGAGAATGTGCCCACCAGCCACTGGACAGTCAGGCCGTGCCAGACCCGCGTTGACCTCTGGGCACAGATGGTGTCTGTATTTGGCATAAGGTTCTATGAGGCTCTACTA
Organism: Myotis myotis; assembly: GCF_014108235.1. NCBI lineage: Eukaryota > Metazoa > Chordata > Mammalia > Chiroptera > Vespertilionidae > Myotis > Myotis myotis. The sequence continues at coordinate 37,188 of NW_023416327.1, read as the reverse complement.
CGGTGACACACGCTGTATTTATTTTTTATTGCTGAGAGCATTGCATACGAGTAAGTCCCCCTTTACCCCATGGACCCCCTGCAGCCCGCCCCCGCCCCCTGCCTCCACCCCCCCCCCATCGTCTGTGTCCATGGGCCGTGCATACATGCATACAGGTCTGTGGCTGATCACCTCCTACCCACCCCCCTGTCTGTGTCCATGGGCCGTGCATACATGCATACAGGTCTTCGGCTGATCACCTCCCCCCCACCCACCCACTGTCTGTGTCCATGGGCCGTGCATACATGCATACAGGTCTTCGGCTGATCACCTCCCCCCCACCCACCCACTGTCTGTGTCCATGGGCCGTGCATACATGCATACAGGTCTTCGGCTGATCACCTCCCCCCCACCCACCCACTGTCTGTGTCCATGGGCCGTGCATACATGCATACAGGTCTTCGGCTGATCACCTCCCCCCAACCCACCCACTGTCTGTGTCCATGGGCCGTGCATACATGCATACAGGTCTTCGGCTGATCACCTCCCCCCCACCCACCCACTGTCTGTGTCCATGGGCCGTGCATACATGCAAAGAGGTCTTTGGCTGATCACCTCCCACCCACCCACCCACTGTCTGTGTCCATGGGCCGTGCATACATGCATACAGGTCTTCGGCTGATCACCTCCCACCCACCCACCCACTGTCTGTGTCCATGGGCCGTGCATACATGCATACAGGTCTTCGGCTGATCACCTCCCCCCCACCCCCTCCTAGATCCTGCACTTTGTTCCATGCTTCCGTGTCTCTGGATCCACTCCGTTCATCAGCTGTTGTTTTTTTAAAATATGTTTTTATTGATTTCAGAGAGGAAAGGAGAGAGAGAAACATCCATGATGAGAGAGAATCATGGATCAGCTGCCTCCTGCACGCCCCACACTGGGGATCAAGCCAGCAACCCGGGCCTGTGCCCTTGACTGAAATCGAACTGGGACCCTTCAGTCCGCAGGCCGGCGCTCTATCCACTGAGCCACACCGGTCAGGGTCGTTCATCAGTTTATCTTGTTCCTTAGATTCTACATAGGAGTGAGATCATGGGACACGTGTCTTCCTCTGACTGGCTTATTCCACTTAGCATGATGCTCACCCGGTCCCTCCATGCCGTGTCCACGGGTGAGAGATCCTCCTTTTTCATGGCTGCGTAGTATTCCACGGTGTAGCTCAGGGGCCCTCAAACTTTCTAAACAGGGGGCCAGTTCACTGTCCCTCAGACCGTTGGAGGGCCGGACTATAGTTTAAAAAAAAAAACTATGAACACATTCCTATGCACACTGCACATATCTTACTTTGAAGTAAAAAAAACAAAACGGGAACAAATACAGTATTTGTATCTGCATGTGGCCCGCGGGCCGTGGTTTGAGGGCCCCTGGTGTAGCTGTGCCACGGCTTTTTACCCACTCGTCTGCTGGTGGGCACCTGGGCTGTTTCCAGATCGCAGCTATTGTACGTTGCGCTGCTGTGGGCATAGGGGCACATGCATGCTTTCTGACTGGTGTTTCGGGTTTCTTAGGATAGATTCCCAGAAGTGGGATCCCTGGGTCAAATGGCAGTTCCATATTTTAAAAAATTATTTGAATATATTTTTATTGATTTCAGAGAGGAAGGGAGAGGAAGGGAGAGGAAGAGAGAGATAGAAACATCCATGATGAGAGAGAATCATGGATCGGCTGCCTCCCGCACGCCCCCACTGGGGATCGAGCCCGCAACCCGGGGAACGTGCCCTTGACCGGAATCGAACCCGGATCCTTCAGTCCACAGGCCGACGCTCTATCCACTGAGCCACACCGGCCAGGGCTCCGTCCGTCTTTCATTTTTTGAGGAAACTCCTCGCCGAGGCACCAGTCTGCATTCCCAGGTTAGCAGTGCGTCAGCTCGCAGGACACAGGCTGAGAGGGCGCCAGGTCGGCCAGAGACGTCGGTGATCGCCCGGCGATCTGAAGGCCGGACAGACACCCTGTCCCCCTAGTTTCCACGCACGAGGGCGGGGCACCTTTCTCCTCGCAGCTGGGAGTTCAGGGACGTGCGGTCCCGGCCCCGACGGGCCACGGGCTCCCTGTGTCCCGGGAGCGAATCACCTTTACGTCGGGGCCTCCATGGACTTACCTGGAACCCAGAAGCCTTGCCCAGAGGAGGTGTGAGCCTCCTCCACGCCCCCCTCCACCCTCCACCCCTCACACCCCGGCCCCTCATCACCCCTACACAGCAGAGGGGCGCCCGTCGAAGTCGCTTGCCATGCATGTCTGTGGTTGGGCAGCGACTATTTTGAGCTCGTCCCTGCATCCCAGCTCCGTCCAGGGGGCTGGGGGCCAGCTTCCCACCGTCTTTAGGGGAAATCCAACGATTCAAAGGGAATTGAGGGATCCCAGGGCTTTGCGGGGTGAGGTCATGCGGGGAAAGCACAGCTGGAAGGACATTTTTGCGGGCCTGAGTCCACGGAGGCCGTCGGTGAATTCTGAGGCCGTAGGAGGTAAACGTAGATGCCCCGCGGGGCAGATCGCCTGGAGCCCGCACCAGAGCCACCGTGTCCTCGGCCGGGGTGCGTGAGAGGGGAAAGGGCGTGAGGCCCGTAGCCCCAGAGCCCAGTGGTCGGCGAACTGCGGCTCGCGAGCCACAGGCGGCTCTCTGGTCCCTTGAATGTGGCTCTTCCTAAGCCTTAAAAGGACCCTAATGAAGTTAATAACACTGTACCTGCCTACAGTGTTTAAGTTTAGAAAATTAGGCTCTCCAAAGAAATTTCAACCGTTGTGCTGTTGATATTCGGCTCTGTTGGCGAATGAGTTTGCCGACCACTGAGGGCCTAGACCAGTGATGGCGAACCTTTCGAGCTCTGCGTGTCCGCATTTTGAAAAACCCTAACTTAACTGGTGCCGTGTCGCATAGAGACATGTTTTGATATCTGCAACCATCGTAAAACAGACTTATATTTTTGGTATTTATTTTATATATTTAAATGCCATTGAACAAAGAAAAATCAACCCCAAAAAATGAGTTCGCGTGTCGCCTCTGACACACGTGTCATAGGTTCGCCATCGCTGGCCTCGACAGACAGACAAATGAGCTTAGACATGCCTTCGGCTGGCAAACGGCGGACACCCTGGGCCAGGGGCCTCGGTCAGATGCGTGGCCTAATTTATTTATTTTGTAATAAAATATACATTTTATTGATCTCAGAGAGGAAGGGAGAGGGAGCAAGAGAGAGACACATCCATGATGAGAGAGAATCACTGAGTGGCCGCCTCCTGCACGCCCCCCGCTGGGGGTCGAGCCCGCAACCCGGGCCTGTGCCCTGACCGGGAATCGAACCCGGGACCCTTCAGGCCGACGCTCTATCCACTGAGCCACACCGGCCGGGGCGGATACACAGCTTTGTAAGGCCACGGGAGCTACTGCGTCCATTCAGCAGACGTGTGCTTTTGTAAATCGAATGACGTGACACCTACAGGATTAATGACATTAAGGAAGAATGCATGGGCCCTGGCCGGTGTGGCTGAGTGCATAGAGCCTGGGGACCGAAGGGTCCCGGGTTCGATTCCGGTCAAGGGCACCGACCTCAGTTGCAGGCTCCTCCTTGGCCCGGGCCCTGGTCAGGGCGCGTGCAGGAGGCGACCCATCGAAGTGTCTCTCTCACATCGATGTTCCTCTCGTCTCTCCCTCTCCCTTCCACGCTCTCTAAGAATCAATGAAAAAATATCCTCAATGAAAAATATCCAAAAGAAAAATGCAGGAAACTGGTGTGGCGTTCAGAGCGAAGCATGTACCTCCCTGTTCAACATGCTTCTTTTCCCCCCAAAATCAGCATGTGGGCTCATGCAAATACAAAAAGGACCAGTCGAGGTCACATAAATTGCCTGCAGTGTGTCTACGTCAGCACATGCCTGTCATATGTTGGGCACATGCATCCCAGCACATTTCAACCCCGTGACGTCGCCTCCAGAATGTGAAACTGTGACGGGCTGTCCGTGCCTGGGAAGGCTGGTTCTGTCCATTAGTATTTCTTTTTGTTTTCTTTTCTTTTTCCTTTTTTCTGGTTAATCCTCACCCACGGATATTTTCCCACTGATTTTTAGAGAGAGTGGGAGGAGGGGGAGAGACAGAGAGAAACATCGATGTGAGAGAGACACGTCGACGGGTTGCCTCCCACACGTGCCCCAAAGGTGGCCCGGAATTGAGCCTGCAACCCAGGTTCGTGCCCTTGACGGGAATCGAACCCGCGACCTTTCAGTCCACAGGCCAATGCTCTAACCACTGCGCCAACCAGCCAGGGCTATCATTTAAAACAAGAAGCCCGGTGCACAAACTTGTGTACCAGTGGGGTCCCTGGGCCTGGCCTGTGGGATCAGGCCGAAACCGGCTCTCCGACATCCCCCGAAGGGTCCTGGATTGCGAGTGGGTGCAGGCCAGGCCGAGGGACCCCACGGGTGCACACTGGGGCCAGGGAGGGAAGCAGGAGGTTGGCCAGCCGGGGAGGAGGGAAGGGAGGGTGGGAGGGGCTCCAGGGCGTGTCCAGCCTGTCTCCCTCAGGCCCGATCGGCCGGACCCCAGCAGCAAGCTAACCTACCAGTAGGAGCGCCTGCCCCCTGGTGGTCAGTGCACGTCATAGTGAGCAGTTGAGCGGCCTTAGCATTTCATTAGCATACTATGCTTTCATTGGTTGAATGGCCAGCCCATCGACTGGACACTTAGCATATTAGGCTTTTATTATATAGGATCAGAGGCCTGATGCAAGAAATTTGGGCACGGGGGGGAGTCCCTCAGCCCAGTCTGCACCCTCTTGACATCCAGAACCACTGGCTCCTAATCACTCACCTCCTGCCTGCCTGATTGCCCCTAACTGCTCCCCTGCCGACCTGATCGCCCCCTAACTGCCACCCTGCCAGCCTGATCGCCCCTAAATGCCTCTGCCTCGGCCCCCGCCACCGTGGCTTTGTCCGGAAGGCAGTGGGACGTCCGGAAGATGTCCGGTCGACCTGGTCTAATTAGCATATTACCCTGTTATTAGTATAGATCGCTGACCTCAGGTGAGTAAGGTAGTGGAGGTGAGTCATTACACAATGAGAAAGGCGTCCCAGAGAGAAGCTCTTTGTCCGGTCCCACCTGCCGTGTCCGCAGGGCCTCCTGGTACATTTCGGCCACAAAACAACAAGGTTGTGGGTGTGGGAGCGAAGACCAAGCTCCGAGAGGAAGCGTCTCAGGGGACCCGCTCGCTGATGCCCCCAAAACCAACGACGCATCGCAAGGGGGCCAGGGGCCGCGGCCTCGACGGGGCCAAAGCCACAGACACACCCCAGCCCGGTTCCCCCCTGCACAGGGCCACGTGGAGGCATTCACGGGTGGCCTGGGGGTCCCTCCATACACGCTCCCCGACACCGTCTGGTCTTGCTGCTGCTGTTCACACCCACCCGGCAGCCAGCACCCCCTTTCCTGTACCACCTGCCCCACCCCCCCATACTAAGCCTCCTCCACACTCGCTCTAACCCAGGGGTGGGCAACCGTTTTGTGAGTGCGCTCCCAAACCAGCAAAATCTCTGACTCAGAATTCTCCTGTGTGCCGACCCTAATTTTTGGAGAACATGTGACGCCGACTTGCTATCTCTTAAGGTGTACGCATGTGAAGAACCTTGAAGAAACAATACAATTCATTCGAGCGACAAAAACACAGTCCATGATGATGACAAATACATTTATTTTTTAACGTCTACATGCACACGGACAGTCCGACGGAAAACGTTACGGCTCCGTGTGACAGTATCAGTGGGACGTTTGCGGCTGCATCGCCGATGACAGAGATTTTACATCAGGTTTCTAGTTCGTGGCCTTCAGAGATAGGCAGGCGCTACCACTGCCATCCGTCAGGCTCCTCCTCTTACGAGACTTAACAAAGTTCACCACTGAGAACAGAGACTCACAGGTGTATGCGGATGAAACCAAAACACCGGTCGGACCTAGGAAGGCGGGAGAGTGACGGCAGAGGCATAGAAATGGCTCTTCCCCTCTCTCGTCCGTCCTTGTCCACGGTCTTTAAGATCACTTGTTATGTAAAACTATTTATTTATCTAAGATGCACCTGCACTGAATTTATCCGAAAAATAAAAGAGTCGATATTAAGAAGAAAATTGTAAATGGGAGATTATAAGAGAGGGTTTCCGGTGCCAGCAGAAGTGACTGGCCTGCCGTGGTTGGCACGCGTGCCAGGGGTCGCCCACCCCTGCCCTGACCCTAGAGGGCATCTCTCTCCTTTGTCCAGCAGCGAGTCATACACCCGGGGAGGCCCCAGGAAGGACTTATGTCCAAGAGGCCTGGCCGCTGACTTCACATCCGTTCGACCCAATGAGAAAGCACGTGCCCCTGGCAGCTGGCACCCGGCGCCCCCGTCAGAGAGGCCCAGGTCTGCTCTGTGGGGTGCAGGCATTTGCACGCCGTCCCCACTGACAAGATGAGGAACCCGGCCGAGGAGCTGCGACATGATCAGAAGTCACTCTCATTTCAGAGTGACAGCCCTGGCCGGTGTGGCTCAGTGGATAGGGCGTCGGCCTGCAGACTGAGGGGTCCCGGGTTCGATTCCTGGTCAAGGGCGCATGCCCCGTTGCGGGCTCGATCCCCAGCAGGGGGCGTGCCGGAGGCAGCCGGTCCGTGATGCTCTCATCTTTGATGTTTCTCTCTCTCTCCCTCTCCCTTTCTCTCTGAAATAAAAATTTATATAAAAAAAGAAGAAAGAAAAAGAAGCATCAGTGACAAGAGAGAGTCATGGGCTGGCTGCCTCCCGCACGCCCCCCCGCTGGGGATCGAGCCTATAACCCAGGCCTGTGCCCTTGACCAGAATCGAACCCAGGACCCTTCAGTCCACAGGCCGACGCTCTGTCCACTGAGCCACACCGGCCAGGGCATAATGCCTCCTCTTCTAAACACCTTTCCTTCAAGCTGCTGAGCAAGGTTGGGGGCGGCGGGGGGGGGGGGCGGGGGGGAGGGGGCGGCAGGGGAGGGGGGAAGCTGAACACAGACTGAGCTGAGCTTGAATCCAAGCTCCCGCACTTACACCTCATTAATTTGTCTGAGACGCCACTTCCTCATCTAAAAGACAGGGTCAAGATCCCCGTGGTGAAGCCCAACCAGCCGGCGTCGCTCAGTGGTTAGCGTCGCCCTAGGAACCAGGAGGTCAGGGTTCGATTCCCGCTCAGGGCACAGGCCCGGGTTGCGGGCTCCATCCCCAGTGGGGGGCGTGCAGAAGGCAGCGATCCATGGTTCTCTCTCATCATGGACGTTTCTCTCTCTCTCCCTCTCCCCTCCTCTCTGATTACAAAAATAATAAAAATTTAAAAAGAGCAACTTTAAAAATAAATAAATTAAATTAAAAAAGCCAAGAGTCCTAGCTGGTTTGGCTCAGTGGATAGAGCGTCTGGCTTTTGGACTAAAGAGTCCTGGGTTCGATTCCAGTCAAGGGCACAGGCCCGGGTTGCAGGCTCCCTCCCCAGTGGGGCGCGTGCAGCAGGCAGCCGCTCCGTGATGCTCTCCCATGGATGTTTCTCTCTCTCTCTCTCTCTCTCTCTCTCTCTCCCTCTCTGCCATCAGTACAAATAAATCAGAAAAAAACAAACCCGCTATGTTCACCTTCTCTGACAGGCACATGCCCGCGCCTTCGTATTTGCAGCCACTGGCAACCCCGGCGCCCCTGGTTCTGCGCGCGCGCCCCTGGCCCGTCCCGATCCCAGAGCGCAAGCCCAGAAGCAATTGTATCAACTTCCTCCCCGGTCTCCCAGGCGATGCGCCTTTTGGAGGCCCCCCCCCCCCGGGCTGCGCTCCCGGCCCCCAGGCTGCCCCCCTCCCCCCCACCACCCCCGGCCGCCCCGACTGTAGCAAATTCACGGGGACGCCTCGCACCGGGGAATTCCTATCACTTTGTAGCAAAGCGCCACCCTGCCCGGTGCGTCTGCTGCAAACGGAAGCGAAGCTGCACTGGGAACCTCTGTGCACGGTCCCCCCACCCCCACCCCCACCCCGACCCCCACCCCCACCCCCCTCCTGACAGCCCTCAAGCCGCAACGTGTGATTTGGTCCCGGGACACACAAAGTGCCTTAATGAAAGGCTGTCGGACCCGCCGCGCATCTCCCTGGAAAATCCTTTCCATCCGAGGGCGCAGCCACTGTTGCCCGCGCGCGCGCCTGGCCGTCTGCGCCCACGAAGCCAAACGGGGTGTTTGGGGTGGGCGACCCCCCCATCATCACAGGCCCTGGAGTGGGGGAGGCGCTGCAATGTGTCCTTGCCACGTGAGGGACACGCTTCAGAGGTTGTGTGGCATTTGGCGGAATGTTTGTGTTTTTTTTAATATATTTTTATGGCCCTGGCCGGTGTGGCTCAGGGGATAGCGCGTCGGCCTGCGGACTGAGGGGTCCCGGGTTCGATTCCGGTCAAGGGCACGGACCTTGGTTGCGGGCACATCCCCAGGAGGGGGCGTGCAGGAGGCAGCTGATGGATGTTTCTCTCTCATCCATGTTTCTAATTCTCTATCCCTCTCCCCTCCTCTCGGTAAAAAAATCAATAAAATATATGTATTTTTTTATTGATGTCAGAGAGAAAGGGAGAAGGAGACAGAGAGAAACATCCATGATGAGAGAGATTCATGGACCAGCTGCCCCCTGCACGCCCCGCACTGGGGATGGAGCCCGCAACCCGGGCCTGTGCCCTGACCGGGAATCGAACCCGGGGCCTCCTGGTTCCCAGGTCCACGCTTGGCCGCGGAGCCACGGCGGCCGGTGAGCCTCAGTTATTTAAAATCCGTAACAACAGCCGCTACCGAGCGAGGCGCGTGGTGCTTCCCATGGCTGATGGCCCCCGTCCGCGTCCCCACCTCCTCCCGAGGAGACACGTCCTGTTAAGATGCCCATGTGATGAGCCCCCCACCCCCCGTTTACTTATTTATTTTTAAAATATTTTATTGATCTTTTACAGAGAGGAAGGGAGAAGGATAGAGAGTTAGAAACATCGATGAGAGAGAAACATCGATCAGCTGCCTCCTGCACGCCCCCCACTGGGGATGTGCCCGCAACCAAGGTCCGTGCCCTTGACCGGCATCGAACCCGGGACCCTTCAGTCGGCAGGCCGACGCTCTACCACTGAGCCACACGGTCAGGGCGGCCCTCTCCCGTTTATTGCTCACATGATGGTGAGAAAGCTCCCCTGTGGGAGGCCATGGGGGGGGGGGCAGCACGCGCTGCAGAGAGAGGCTGTGCAGAGAGCCGCTGAGCGGCCGCCGGTGGGTGACTGAACCTCTCTGAGCCTCGCTTTTTTTAATCGGGCTGATCACTTTCTTTTATTATTATTTGTTTAATCCTCCCCCGAGGATGTTTTCCCACTGATTTCTAGAGAGAGTGGGAGGGAGAGGGAGAGACAGAGAGAAACATCCATGGGAGAGAGACACATCCATGGGAGAGAGGCACATCCATGGGCCGCCTCCTGCACGCGCCCTGACCAGGGCCCAGGCCGGCGAGGAGCCTGCCACCGAGGTCCGTGCCCTTGACCGGACTCGAACCCGGGACCCTTCGGTCCGCAGGCCGACGCTCTATCCACTGAGCCACACCGGCCAGGGTCTGTGTCTCACTTTTTTTCTCATCAGCCGAATGGGGATGATCATAGCTCCTCCCTTATCGTCTTGTTCACAGGAAGGAAGTCAGTTACCATCTGGAAAGTATTGAGGATGCTGCTTGGGGTACGAGTTTGGTCAAATCATCATAAATCTGGCCCCGGCCGATGTGGCTCAGTGGATAGAGCGTCTGCCGGCGGACCATACGGTCCCAGGTTCGATTCCCGGTCAAGGGCACAGGCCCAGGTTGTGGGCTCGATCCCCAGTGGGGGGCGTGCAGGAGGCAGCCGATCCATGACTCTCTCTCATCATGGATGTTTCTCTCTCTCTCTCCCTCTGCCTTCCTCTCTGACATCAATGAAATATTTTATTTTTTTTTTAAAAAAAAGAAAGAAATGAAAGGGAGAAGGGTGAGAGGAGAGACAGGATGTCCAGGGGGGTCCGGGCTGAGCAGGGTTTGGTGGGAACAGCTGCCGCCCATGTGGGGCACTCCGGGAGGGAACGGGGAGAGAGGATTTTTCCGAAGTGTTGCTGTGCATGAAGAATGTTCCCCCCCAAACCTCCTCCCAGCCTCCCTCTTCCCCCCTGGAGACTTTTCAACAAACTATGGCCCTGGCCGGTGTGGCTCAGTGGATAGAGCATCGGCCTGCGTGCGAACTGAAGGGTCCCGAGTTCGATTCCGGTCAAGGGCACGGACCTCGGTGGCAGGCTCCTCCCCAGCCCAGGCCCTGGTCGGGGCGCTTGCAGGAGGCGACCCATCTCTCTCACATCGATGTTTCTGTCTGTCTGTCCCCCTCCCTTCCATTCCCTCTAAAAATCAATGGGAAAATACCCTCAGGGGAGGATTTAAAAAGAGAAAAAGAAAAAGGAAGAACCATCTAATTGTCCACTTTAAATCTCCACTTCCGCAACTCAGAGATCACGCGTATCCACCGGCCGACTGGGTTCACTTCCAGAGCCTCTCCTCCCGGTTTATATCGAAAGCGATAAGAATGGCCCTGGCCGGTGTGGCTCAGTGGATAGAGCGTCGGCCTGGGGACTGAAGGGTCCCGGGTTCGATTCCGGTCAAGGGCACAGGCCCAGGTTGCAGGCTCAATCCCCAGTGGGGGGCGTGCAGGAGGCAGCCGATCCATGATTCTCTCTCTTCGTTGATGTTTCTAACTCTCTCTCCCTCTCCCTTCCTCTCTGAAATCAATACAAAAAAAAAAAGTATGTATGTTTTTTTAAAAAAAATGAGCCCTGGCCAGTGTGCTCACTGGTTAGAGCATCTCAGGTTTGATTCCTGGTCAAGGACATGTATCTGGATTGGAGGTGTGAACCCAGGCCCAGTCGGGGTGCAACTGGGAGGCAGCCAATCGATGGGTCTCTCTCACATCAATGTCTCTCTCTCTCTCTCTCTCCTCTCTCTCTCTCCCCTACCCTGTCTCATTTCCATTCTCTCAAAAAATCATTGCAAAAAATATCCCCTGATGAGGATTAACAAGAACACACACACACACACACACACAACAGTAAGAATGAGGGCACACATAGTCTTTGCTGACTGCATTCCCAGCCTGAGCTACACGTATTATAAGGGATTCCTCTCAGTCCTTGACGTTGCCCAGAAATTCTCCGGCTGGTACTCTATCGGCACTACGAGAGGCCGGGTGCACAGATTCCTGCACCGGTGGGGTCCCTCGGCCTGGTCTGTGCCCTCTCCCAATCCGGGACCCCTTGGGGGATGTCAGAGGCCTGGTGCACGGATTTGGCCCCGATCCCTGCAGGCCAGGCCGAGGGATCCCACCGGTGCATGAATCCGTGCACCGGGCCTCTAGTGTGCATATGAGATCTTTGGTTAATCTCTTCCCGCCCTCCCCACTCCTCCCCTTCCCTCTGAGACGCATCAGGCCGTTCCATGTTTCCATGCCTGTGCGTTGGGCGTCTGCCCCCTGGTGGTCAGTGTGCGTCACAGCTATTGGTCGAGCAGTGGCTCAGGCTTTTATATATATAGATGTTACAGAAAAAGTGTCTGAGGAGTGGAGGCGTTATACGGCTCCCGCAGTGAGGGAGCGCTGGGCCCACTATCTATGCAGGTTTCCGGCCAGAAATCAAGGACCATCGCCGACAGCCTCGCCAAGACGGCCTAACAACCCATCCCCACGTCTCGGCCATTTTCCTCCTAAACAGATGTGTGTCCTCTCTAACGCCACCCCCCTCCCACCTGCCATCATGTCCATCGTCTGCCTGCTGCACGCGGCCATTTTCCTACATCGCTCTTGTTCGTGTCTCACGTTCCCCACACGCCGCCAAAACCACGCTTTTGAAATGCGAATTTGGTCCCTTAATCCTTTTGGTATCTTCCCGTTGCGTTTAGAATAAAAACCAAACTCCTCTTGGCAGCCTCCCGCTTCTCAGGGTGCCTTCCCTGCCTCGCGGGGGGCTGTGTTCTCTTCTCCAAGGCCCTGATGTCACCCCGAAGGCACATCCGTTTCGCTGTCGGGGCCTAGAGCCCCCGTTGGGTGGTAAGGTGCTTGAACGGACCGGCCATATCTACTGCGCTCATGACTACATCCTCCTTTAACCAAAACAAAACCTGGCAAATAACTGGCATTCATTGGTGTCAGATGGATGGGTGGGTAGATGATGGATGGATGGATGGATGGATGGATGGATGGATGGATGATGGATGGGTGGATGGTAGATGGGTCAACAGATAGGTGACTGTGTGAAGAGAGACCTGACCGGGAATCGAACCCGGGACCCTTCAGTCTGCAGGCTGATGCTCTATCCACTGAGCCACACCGGTTAGGGCACATTTTCACCTTTTAAAAAAAATATATATATTTTATTGATTGTTTCCAGAGAGGAGGGGAGAGGGATAGAGAGTTAGAAACATCGATGAGAGAGAAACATCGATCAGCTGCCTCCTGCACGCCCCCTACTGGGGATGTGCCCAGCAACCAAGGTCCATGCCCTTGACCGGAATCGAACCCGGGACCCTTCAGTCCGCAGGCCGGCGCTCTATCCACTGAGCCACACCGGTCAGGGCACATTTTCACTTTTTTTTAAAAAAAAGCGAATAAACTCTAAGCAGAACACATTGATTTTCGTCGTCATTGTGTGATCGCTGCCTTCTGTGTGTGAACTTTCCAGAAATCGCCCCTGAAGGGGAAGAAGGAAGCCAGCTTCGGATCTGTGCCATCTCGTTAAGATCAGCCGAGTGATGCCCCCGAGTGGGACGCCCCCCACTGGGAAACGGGGGTTCAGTTCCTGTCTTGGCATCAACAAACACTCCACTTTGCTGGTAATAAGAGCAACGGGCCCTGGCCAGTGTGGCTCAGTGGCTAGAGCATCGGCCTGAAGAATCCAAAGGTCCCGGGTTCGATTCCAGTCAAGGGCAGGGACCTAGGTGGCAGGCTCCCCCCCGGCCCGGGCCCTGGTTGGGTGGGGTGTGTGCAGGAAGCAACCCATCGATGTGTCTCTTGCACATCCATGTTTCTCTCTCTCTCTCTCTCTCTCTCTCTCTCTCTCTCTCTCTCTCTCTCTCTCCCTTCCACTCTCTCTAAAAATCAATGGGAAAATATCCTCGGGTGAGGATTAGAAAATAGAATAATAAATAAATAAATAAACTATAGAGGTTTTTTACAAATATATTTTATTGATTTTTTTTTTTTTTTTTTTACCGAGAGGAAGGGAGAGAGAGTTAGAAACATCCATCAGCCGCTTCCTGCACGCCCTCCACCGGGGATGTGCCGCAACCAAGGTCCATGCCCTTGACCGGAATCGAACCCGGGACCCTTCCGTTTGCAGGCCGCGCTGTAACCACTGAGCCACACCGGCCGGGGCCAAACTATAGAGTTTTAAGGGGGAGTGCGGTGGCCCAAGAATCCTCCTGGCCAGACTCCCAGGCGACGGACACACCACCCGGCAGGGGTGAGGCCCGGGCCACTCACAGCACCTCCCTCCGATCAGTCGGGAGTTCAAGGCCTGCGGCTCCCAGTGGCCCTTCGGGCTGAAGGTTACAGTGTAGCGCGATGTCCCCGGACCAGCCGTAAACAGGATGGAAGCAGCCAATGCGAGGGCGGCATCAACATGCAATTGACCAGGCAGGGCGCCCTGGCTGAGCGCCCCCCTCCCCCGGACGCCCCACCCCCTCCCCCACCCCCACTCCTCTACCTGCTGCAAATAAATAAAACTATTTTGCAACAACCGGGTGTCATTTCTGAACAGAGCACCCCAAGACGCAAAACCCCTTGAGTTCAGTGACCCTGGAGCACAAACTCAAAGGTACCTTTTCTTTTCTTTTTTTAATACATTTTTATTGATGTCAGAGAGGAAGGGAGAGGGAGAGAGAGAAACATCCATGATGAGAGAGAGTCATGGATCGGCTGCCTCCTGCACGCCCCACACTGGGGATCGAGCCCGCAACCCGGGCCTGTGCCCTTGACTGGAATCGAACCCGGGACCCTTCAGTCCGCAGGCCGAGACTCTATCCACTGAGCCACACCGGCCGGGGCCTCAAAGGTATTTTCCAACTGGCAACACTGAAAGCCAAGACACGGAAAAGCCCGGTTATAAGTAAAAGGCAGGGAACCCGAAGTCGCTTAACCTGAGATGAGTGCTTGTCATGCAACGGATCATAACATCAAAGGCGAACAAAGATTTCCCTCGCAAAGGAGAGCGTAGATAAAAGGAAATAATAGCAATCAAGACCTAAAATTTCAGATCATAGGAAGAAAGACGAAGTGAGAACAGAATGAGGCAGAGTTTTTATTTATTTTTAATTTTTAATATAATTTTATTGATGTCAGAGAGGGAAAGAGATGGAAACATCCATGATGAGAGAGAATCGTGGATCAGCTGCCTCCTGCACGCCCCACACTGGGGATGGAGCCCGCCACCCGGGCCTGTGCCCCGACCGGGAATCGAACCCTGATCTCCACGCCAGCCGAGCTGAGGTAAAGTTTTTAAATTTCTGTTTCTGAAATTAAATATTCCTTCCTTCTTCTTGGGACTGGTAACTGTTGAAATATAGGTTAAAAGTGGTTTTTGAAAATTAAACATCATCATAGAAATAAAAATCGAAGCTCTATAAGTATATATACTTTTTCAAATGATATCAAAGATAAGAACAATGGCGTTATTTAATAAGGAAAGAGGCAAAACTTAAAAACAAAGAGCCTAAAAAGTTAAGACCAGAACCTGGCTGGTGTGGCTCAGTAGATAGAGCATCGGCCTGCGGACCAAAGGGTCCCGGGTTCGATTCCGGTCAAGGGCACATGCCCAGGTTGTGGGCTCCATCCCCAGTAGGCGGCGTGCAGGAGGCAGCCGGTCCATGGTTCCCTCTCCTCATGGATGTTTCTCTATCTCTCTCTCCCTCTCCCTTCCTCTCTGACATCAATAAAAATAAATTTTAAAAAATAATAATAAAATTAACAAGTGAAGACCTGGTATTGTCAATTATGAGGATGACTGAAATTAGGCCAAACTTGCAGCCCTGTGGTCGACTTGGAAATCCATTTAGACAACATTTCAAAGGAGAAACCCTGTTGATTTTAACTGGGTATTTGTATAAACTTTTTAAAAAATATATATATACTTTATTGATTTTTTACAGAGACGAAGGGAGAGGGATAGAAAGTTAGAAACATCGATGAGAGAGAAACATGGATCAGCTGCCTCCTGCACACCCCCCACTGGGGATGGAGCCCGCCACCCGGGCCTGTGCCCTTGACCGGAATCGAACCCGGGACCCTTCAGTCCGCAGGCCAGGCTCTATCCACTGGGCCACACCGGCCAGGGCATCGTATAAACTTTTTAAAGAGGTGAGTGGTGGAGCTCACCCTTATCTGTAAGTTTTGAACGTATACTGTTTCTTCCCGTGTACAAAACCATTTTTTCCTACAAATAGTTTTCTGTGTGTGTGTTGGGTCATAAGGGAAACCAGAATGTTTTATCATAATTTGGCTTCGGCAGCTATGGGGCAAATTAAAAGTCCTAAACTCTGATTAAAAAAAAAAAAAAGAAAAAGAAAGAAATAAATCAGGCCAAACTCCGTTTTTACTCGGGAATGGCCCTCGAGTGGGGATTGAGACGGACGTTTGGGAAAAGCATCCCGGACAGACAGCGGGGAGATGAAAGGTGGGAGGTCGGGCAACACGTGCATCCCGCGGAAACAGATCGGGCGAGGGCCGCACTTCACACAGTTCACAACGCAGACCCACTCAAGAGTACAAAGACGGTCACCGTGCTCTGATAAAAAAATCCTTTTTACATTGAAAAGGTCACCATGGCCCGGCCGGTGTGGCTCAGGGGTTGGGCGCCGACCTAGGAACCCGGAGGTCAGGGTTCGATTCCGGGGGCGCGGGCTCCATCCCCACTGGGGGGCGCGCAGGAGGCGGCCGGTCCCAGATTCTCCCTCATCACGGATGCTTCTCTCCCCCCCCCCCCCCCCCCCCCCGCCTCTCTCTTAAAAAACAAACAGTTACCACGTGACACACTCCGGGGTTCTGAGGAGGGTGAGGCGGCGATGCGCCCCCAGGGGACTCCGCCTCGGGTTTGCTTCTCTTCTGCGAAGGAATCCGGTTTGTTTTGGTGCAGAAACCAGTCATCCTTATGGGTCGTCTCCCCGCTCCAGAGCGAGGTCACGTGACCCCAAGTTTTGCCAAAAGCGGCCCTGGGAGCCTGTCCGGTTGCCCGGGCAACGCCAGCTGCGGATGACATCATGTCACCGCGGGGACCGGCCTGAGGTTGGCAGCTGGGATTGCCGCTGGGCCTGCGCACCAGCGCCCGGCAGCCGCATACGGACTGTGCTGGGCCCTGGCCGGTGCGGCGCAGTGGGTAGAGCGTCCGTCCGCCTGCGGACTGAAGGGTCCCGGGTTCGATTCCGGTCGGGGCACAGGCCCGGGTGGCGGGCTCCATCCCCAGTGGGGGGCGCACAGGAGGAAGCCGATCCATGATTCTTTCTCATTAAGATGTTTCTCTCTCTCCGTCTCCCTTCCTCTCTGACATCAAAAAAAATGTATTTTAATAAAATGACTGCTGGGAAGAAGGTGATGGGCGTGCATTACGGGCTGTTCTCTGGGCTCCGAGCCTCAGCCTCACAGTCACACACTGGAAACCTACAGGGATCCGCACGTGGTGGGCGCTCAGCGCACTCCTGCCCGCGGGGTTCGGTGAAGGCAGCGGCTCTCAACCTGGGGGTCGAACGACCCGTCTGGGGGGTCGAATGCCCCTGTCACAGGGGTCGCCTAAGACCACCGGAAAACACATGTATAATGACATATTGTTTCTGTGATTGATCACTGTGCTTTAACTATGTTCCATTTGTAACCATGAAATCGGGGTCCCCGCAGCCTGAGGAGCCGCGTGAAAGGGCCGCGGCGCGAGGAAGGTTGAGAACCGCTGAGTGAAAGCTTCTCCAGTCCCGTGATGGGTAAACTGACGTTTAGGTTTTTGTTGATGGAGTTTAAGAATGAGTAAAATCTGCCCTGGCCAAGTATCGGCCGGCGGGCGGAAGGGTCCCGGGTTCGATTCCGGTCAAAGGCATGTACCTGGGTTGCAGGCTCCATCCCAGCCCCGGTTGGTGGGGCGCATGCCGGAGGCAACCAATCGACGTGTCTCTCTCACATCGATGTGTCTCTGTTTCTCTCCCCCTTCCTTCCACTCCCTTGAAGAATCAATGCAAAAATATCCTTGGGGGAGGATTAACAAAAAATAATCACTAAACTCTATTCTTTATTTAAGCCAAGTTATATCTCAAGTTGTTCTCATGGAAGATTTATCGAAGATGAAGAATAGGAATGATGCTTTCCTTTTATAATATACTAGAGGCCTGATGCACGAAATCCGTGCAAGGGGCTTGGCCCTCAAAGCCCCAGCTTAGTCCAGAAGGTCGTCCGGAAGGTCGTCCGGACGGTCATTCGGCTGCCCAGTCTAATTAGCATATTATGCTTTTATTGTTATAGGTAATTATATAGTCATTGGGGATATATATTCATACAATTGCTTCAATATTTTTATAATAATAACTAGAGGCCCGGTGCATGAAATTCATGCAGGGGGGGCGGGGTCCCTCAGCCTGGCCTGCACCCTCTCCACTCCGGGACCCCTCGGGGGATGTCTGACAGTAGGACATCCCTGTCGCAATCTGGGACCACTGGCTCCTAACCACTCACCTGCCTGCCTACCTGATCACCCCTAACCGCTCTCCCCTGCCGGCCTGATCACCACTTACTGCTCTCCCCTGCCTGCCTGATGGCCCCTAACCACTCTGCCTGCCTGCAGGCCTGATCACCCCCAAATGCTCTCCCCTGCCGGCCTGATCGGCCCTAACCGCCTCTGCCTCAGCATCCGCCACCGTGGCTTTGTCCAGAAGGATGTCCGGAAGACGTTTGGTCTAATTAGCATATTACCCTTTTATTAGTATATAGATAGTCCATGGACGATAGTAAAAGTCTACATTGTAGGGGTTGCCAGAGAGAACGAATTCCCGAGAACACAATTCTAAACGGGTCACTTTCCCGGCACCAAGAAGCAGGAAACGTGTTCCCAGCCTCTCGCTCGCCCGCCGTGGAGAACGGAGGAGTTCGAATGGAAAGGAGAACTGGACCCGCTGGGAAACGCAGGTCCTCTGTCAGGTCCTGCTGCCCAGGCCTTGCCCCGTTTGTCCTCCTAACGCTCACTGTTAAGTCGAGATAGCTGCCCCGGCCGCGGGCGTGGCTCAGGGGCTGAGCGTCGACCTGGGAACCAGGAGGTCAGGGTTCGATTCCCGTGGGGGCCGTGCAGGAGGCAGCCGACCCATGGTTCTCTCGCATCATGGATGTTTCTCTCTCTCCCTCTCCCTTCCTCTCTGAGATCAATAAAACTATATTTAAAACGAACAAACGCGAACAGCACTAAACGTGGTGTTTTCTCTCTGCAGACGGACGAGCTGATGGGGGGGCTCCGCTAATGGAATGTAACTGGAGGCGGGTTTCTAGGCCCGACCGGGAGCCGCGAGGACGGGGCTGGCTCATTCACCTCCCGCCTCGGGCCCACGCGGCCACGGCTGTCCAGGGTGGTGCTGTTAGCTGGCGATCCCATCGCGGGTGAAGGAATCACAATTAATTGCCCCAGAGAAGAATCAAATGGGCCTTCACTTTTTTTTTTTTTAATCCTCCCCCGAGGATAATTTTCCATGGACTTTGAGGGAGAGAGAGGGAGGGAGAGGGAGAGACGGAGAGAGACATCGATGTGAGAGAGAAACGTCGATGGGTCGCCTCCTGCACGTGCCCCGACCAGGGCCCGGGCCGGGGAGGAGCCTGCCACCGAGGTCCGTGCCCTTGACCGGACTCGAACCCGGGACCCTTCGGTCCACAGGCAGATGCCCTATTCATTGAGCCACACCGGCCAGGGCAAAATGGGGTTTCGCTTTTACTGATGATGGTACG
The DNA here is from genome assembly GCF_014108235.1 of Myotis myotis. Taxonomy (NCBI): domain Eukaryota; kingdom Metazoa; phylum Chordata; class Mammalia; order Chiroptera; family Vespertilionidae; genus Myotis; species Myotis myotis. The sequence continues at coordinate 18,160 of NW_023416327.1, read as the reverse complement.
GTTTTTCTAAGCTACGTCGGGGCTGATAGAAAGAACATGTGCCTCCTTGTGAGGATTTATCTTTCAACGCTGGGAATGACAATTGGTAAGGATCTTACCGGAACGGGTCCTTAAAATATATCTGTTCCGCCCGGCCAGCCTGGCTCAGGGGTTGAGCATCGACCTAGGAACCAGGAGGTCAGGGTTCGATTCCCGGTCAGGGCACAGGCCCGGGTTGCGGGCTCCATTCCCAGTGGGGGGCGTGCAGGAGGCAGCCGACCTATGATTCTGTCTCATCACTGATGTCTCTCTCTCTCCCTCTCCCTTCCTCTCTGACATCAATACAAATATTTCTTTAAAAAAGAAAAGGACTGGCCCAATGCGGACCGAGGGGTCCCGGGTTCGATTCCAGTCAAGGGCACGGACCTCCATCGCAGGCTCCTCCCCGGCCCGGGCCCTGGTCGGGGTGCGTGCAGGAGGCAGCCCATCGACGTGTCTCTCTCACATCGATGTTTCTCCCTGTCTCTCCCTCTCTCTTCCTCTCTCCCTAACAATCAATGGGAAACTATCCTTGGGTGAAGATTAACAAAAAAAGAAAAAGGAAGGAGGGAGGGGAGGGGAGGGGAAGGGAGGGGAGGGGAGGGGAGGGGAGGGGAGGGGAGGGGAGGGGGGAGCTGGAGCAGGAGCGGGCACCATGCCATTAGCCTCCTGCCAGCCCAGCGTGTCCCCCGGGAGAGGAGCCTGGGGCCGCGGAGGCAGCGGGAGCGGGCACCTGGCAGACAGGCACTTACCTGCTGATTAAGGGCCCAGCAGACCACGCACAGACATCTGCTGGTGCCCTCTCTGTGCCCGGCGCCCCCGCTGGGCCCTGGGGCCAGGAGGCCTCGGGCAGCCCCCCTCCTGCCCTCACCCCAGGGGACCCTCCTCCCGGAGCCCTGCCTGCTCAGCTCAGTCCCTGTGCGGAAACCGTCGGGGGGGGGGGGGGGGGGCGGCCCTCACAGGGCCCGGGGCACAGACAGGCACAGCATTTGCCAGGAGGCGCCCCTCCCCAGAGGAGTGGGTGAGGAGCTAAGAGGGAAACAGCTCCCTTAAGCCACAGAGCCCGGGGCTCTGAACCCTGATTTCTCTGTGAGCCGCGGGCTCTCCCCAGCCCGCTGTGTGGATTTCGGAAGAGACTCCGCTGCCTTAGGGGTGGCTGGGCCCAACCAGGGGTATGACCCAGGTCTCCTGCCCACAACCTTCCCACACGCCTGGGACAGAGCTGGGGTTCCCCCTCAGAGGGGTCAGAGGTCAGCCCCTACACACACACACACACACACACACACACACACACACTCATATGCACATGTGTGCGCACATACACACATGCACATACTCAACAAGCACCTACGCATATGCAGTGCTCGCATGCACATGCACACACATGCTCAAATACACACGCACAATGCTCGCATGCATACACGTATTCACATATATGCACACTCGCATACACATGGTCACATATGCACACTTACACCCTCATGCTCACGTGCATAAACATGTTCGCACGCGCACGTGGACATGCACACACATGCTCAAATACACATGCACGCACAATGCTCGCATGCATACACGTATTCACATATATGCACACTCGCATACACATGGTCACATATGCACACTTACACCCTCATGCTCACGTGCATAAACATGTTCGCACGCGCACGTGGACATGCACACACATGTATGTGCGCACACGCACACACTGCTGCCGCTCCCAGCACCTCTCCCCCACCCTGTTACCAGGGAAATCTCGGTGCAACGGAGCAGCACGCTCATGCTGGGCGCCGGCCACCACTTTGCAGACAAGGCCCCGGTCCGCCCTCCTCGCTGGGCCTGCTGTCCCTCCACGGTCCTTCCTCCCCAACACCTGCTCCAGGCCGGCCAGTCCTGCAGGCAGTGGGCGGGGGGCAGAGCCGCAGGCCTGGGGGAGCCTCAGGGACCAGCACCAACGCCCCCCCCATTCCCTCCTGGGAGCCGGGCTTCCTTTCTTCTCCTCCTGAGCTTCCTGTGTTTGTCAGCCTGTCCAGCTGTTTGTCCAGCTGTTTGTCTGGCCCGTCCAGCTGCCCCGTCCGCTCCTGCAGGACTGGCCATGCCCCCAGGAGCCCCAGGGTCACCAGCTCCCTAATCAGGGTCACAGCCTGGCCCTTCCTTCGGCCTCGGGGCCAAGCGCGGCCAGATCGGTTCCGTCTCCTCTTCGGGGCTCCGGGAGCAGACGGGGCTCCGGTTGGCGCTGCTGTCGGACAAGGACCACTGCCCCTGGGGGTTCCAAGGCCTGGAACCAGGACGCGGGTCCTCGCTGGGCACCACCGCGGTGCCTGCTTCCTTCCCCTGCCTCCTCCCAGGGGCCCCACTGCTCCTCCGAGGCCCCCAGGCCCAGCGGGTGGCCTTGGGGGGACCCTCCTCAGGTCCCCACTGGGCTTGCCTGGCCTGGGAGAGCCTCTTGGTTTGGAGGATTCAGCCAAGAATATCCTTCCGCCCGGCCCATGTGACTCAGTGGTTGGGCGTCGACCTATGAGCCAGCAGGTCAGGGTTCGATTCCCGGTCAGGGCACATGCCCGGGTTGTGGGCTCCAACCCCAGTGTGGGGCGTGCAGGAGGCAGCCGATCCATGATTCTCTCTCATCATGGATGTTTCAATCCCACTCTTTGTTCCTCTCTGAAATCAGTAAAAACATATCCTATCTAATAAAAGAGAAACATGGTAATTGGCTTATGACCGCTACCCTTCCCATTGGCTAATCAGCGAGATATGCAAATTAACTGCCAGCCAAGATGGCGGCCGGCAGCCAGGCAGCTTGAAACTAACATGAGGCTTGCTTGCTTCAGTGACGGAGGACTCCAATGTTCCCCGCCTGCCTTGCCGGCCTCTGAGCTTGCAGTTTAAGAAACATTGTAACGAATACAGAAGCTAAACAAAACCCCAGAAACCTGCTTTCAGCGAGCCGGGATCTCAGAGCTGGAGTTGATACAGAGTTTCGATTATAGAACCTAAACAAACCAGATACCTGCTTTCAGCAGCAGAGGCCTCAGAGCTGGAGCCGGAGCTAAAGTTGGCCCAGAAGAAAAGAAAAAAAGGAGCAGTTGGGAGCTTCAGTCACCCGCCAGCCTGAAAACAGCCCTCAGCTCCTCACCCAGACTGGCCAGGCACCCCAGTGGGGACCCCCACCCTGAAGGGTGTGTGACCAGCTGCAAACAGCCATCATCCCCTCATCCAGGCTGGCCAGGCACCCCAGTGGGGACCCCCACCCTGAAGGGTGTGTGACCAGCTGCAAACAGCCATCATCCCCTCATCCAGGCTGGCCAGGCACCCCAGTGGGGACCCCCACCCTGATCCAGGACACCCTTCAGGGCAAACCAGCTGGCCCCCACCCGTGCACCAGGCCTCTATCCTATATAGTAAAAGGGTAATATGCCTCCCAGCACCGGGATCAGCGTGACAGGGGGCAGCGCCCAAACCCCCTGATCACCCTGCGGCTCTGTGTGTGACAGGGGGCGGGGCCACAACCTCCCTATCCACCCTGCTCTCTTCGTGACAGGGGAAGGCACCCCAACCCCTGATCGGCCCTGCTCTGTGCCTGATAGGGGGGAGCTCCCCAACCCCCTGATCGACCCTGCTCTGTGCGTGACGGGGGAGCTCCCCAACCCCCTGCTTGACCCTGCGCTGTGTGTGACGGGGGGAGCTCCCCAACTCCCCAATCGGCCCTGCTCTGTGCATGACAGGGGGCAGTGCCCCAACCCCCTGATTGGCCCTGCTCTGTGCATGACAGGGGGTGGTGCTGCAACCTCCCCATCAACCCTGCCTTGAGTGTGACGGGGGCGGTGCCCCAATCCCCCAATTGGCCCGACCCTGAGCGTGACTGAGGGTGGCATCGCAACCTCCCAATCCGCCCTGCTCTGTGCATGACAGGGGGCGGCACCCCAACTCCCCAATCGGCCCTGCTCTGAGCCTGACCAGGGGCTGCACCTAGGGATTGGGCCTGCCCTCTGCCACCCAGGAGCAGGCCTAAGCCAGCAGGTCGTTATCTCCCAAGGGGTCCCAGACTGCGAGAGGGCACAGGCCGGGCTGAGGCACCCCCCTTTCCCCCCCGAGTGCACAAATTTTTGTGCACCAGGCCTCTAGTCCTGTATAATAAAGAGGTAATATGCAAATTGACCCTCATGCCCTCACAAGATGGCTACCTACGACCAGGCCGGCAGGGGAGCTAGTGAGGGACGACCAACCGAATGAACAGCAGACTGCGTGGGGCAACCAGGCCGGCAGGGGGGAGCAGTAATGGGCGATCAGGTTGGCAGGTGAGCGATAGGGGCCAGCGGTCCAGGATTTTGAGAGGGATGTTCGACTGCCGGTTTAGGCCTGATCCCAGGGATCGGGCCTAATCTGGCAGTCGGACATCCCCCGAGGGGTCTCGGATTGGAGAGGGTGCAGGCTGGGCTGAGGAGATCCCCCCCCCCCCACAGCACAAATTTTGTGCACCAGGCCTCTAATATATATATATATATGAATTTCCTGGGCCCTGGCCAGTTTGGCTCAGTGGATACAGCATCTGACTGCGGACTTCTCTCTCTCTCTCTCTCTCTCTCTCTCAATAAGGACACCAGTGACATTGGATTGGGGCCGACCCGAATGATGTCATTTTAACCTGATGCCCTCCGTACAGACCCTGCGTCCGAATCAGGCTGCACGCTGAAACCCTGGGGGTTAGGGATACGACACATGTGTTTTCAAGGGACACAGTTTGACCCCTCACACTCCCTCCCGTGGCGTGAGCCGACTGTGGGCCAGAAGGTTCTGGCTCTTCGTTTCTGCCCATCCGGGTCTCTCCGCCCTCCCAGCACCCAGGGATCGAGAATCAAGGAAGAAGCCCTAGCCGGCCTGGCTCAGCCCCAGAACCAAAGGGTCCTGGGTTCGATTCTGGGCAAGAGCATATACATGGGTTGCAGGTCCCGGCCCTGGTCGGGGGGTGTGGGGGAGGCCACTAGTTGATGGGTCTCTCTCACCTCGATGTTTCTCTCTCTCTCCTCTCTCCCCGCCTTTCCACTCCCTCTAAAATCAATCGCAAAACATCCCCCAGTGAGGATTAACAAAACAAAAACAAAAGCAAAAAAATCAAGGAAGAAATGACTGAAAAAATGTTGTTTTGCCTGCCTTTGGGATGCGGAATGTCTCATCACAGCATCTGCCATGTCCCGGTCCTCACAGCGTTCCTGGCCCCCGTCCCTCCAGCCCCCTGCTATCCCCTCCCCTTCTCTCTTTTTTTTTTTTTTTTTTTTTTTTTTTTTAAAAATATATTTTTATTGATCTTTTACAGAGAGGAAAGGAGAGGGATAGAGAGCCAGAAACATCCATGAGAGAGAAACATCCATCAGCTGCCTCCTGCACACCCCCCACTGGGGATGTGCCCGCAACCAAGGTACATGCCCTTGACTGGAATCGAACCTGGGACTCTTCAGTCCACAGGCCGACACTCTAGCCCCTGAGCCAGACTGGTCAGGGCTCTTTTTAAAAAATATATTTTTATTATTGAGTTCAGAGAGGAAGGGAGAGGGAGAGGGAGAGAGAGACACCAATGATGAGAGAGAATCACGGATCGGCTGCCTCCTGCACGCCCCTCACTGGGGATGGAACCCGAAACCCGGGCCTGTGCCCTTGACTGGAATCGAACTCAGGACCCTTCAGTCTACAGACTGACGCTCTATCCACTGAGCCACACCGGCCAGGGCTTGCCCTTTCACTCTAATGTCTGCTTTCTTTGTTTCTCCCCGCCCCCCCCCCACCTGAGGACATTTTTCCCATAGCTTTTCAGAGAGAGTGGAAGGGAGGGAGAGGGAGAGAGAGAGACATCGATGTGAGACAGGCACGGGGACTGGCTGCCTCCCACATGCACCGCGACAGGGGCAGGGAGCAAACCCATGACCCAAATCTGTGCCCTCGACTGGGAATCGAACCCTTGGGTGCGTGGGCTGACTCTAACCACTGAGCCACCGGCCAGGGCATGTCTGCTTCCTCTCCTTCTCCTTCCCCCTCCTGATACACACCCCGCTCCCTGCCGCTGCCTGTTGGCCCAGCACACCACACGCACACACAGAACCACAACCACACGGACACACACACCCACACACACACACACACACACACAAACACACAAATACACTCACACACATATGCATAGACAACTACACACACACACACACACAGACAACCACAACCACATGGACACACACAAACACACAAATACACTCACACATTATGCATAGACAACCACACAGACACACACACACAACCACACACACAACCACACAGACACACACAACCACACACATAAACACACAAACACACAAATACACACACACATATGCATAGACAACTACACACACACAACCACACAGACACACACACACACAACCACAACCACACGGACACACAGACACACAACCACACACATAAACACACACACAAATACACTCACACACATATGCATAGACAACTACACACACACAACCACACAGACACACACGCAACCGCACACACGCACACATGCATGCACGCAACCACATGCATGCACACACATACACTCGCACACACATATGCACAGCCATACACATGCACACGTACATAAAACCACACGTGTGCACACAACCACATGCGTGCGTGATCCACATACCTGTGCACATGCACACGTGTGCACATATAACCACACACATGCCTGCGTACACACTCACGTGCGTGCACACAACCACATGTACACACATGTGCATGCACACACCCTCTTCTTCCCTTGAGCTCCCCGGGCCCCACTCTGGGCTGAGGGGCCGACCCTGACGTCAGAGCTTCAGACCCAGGAACGGGGTCAGTTACGGGCCTTCCCTCCAGGCCCGTCTGAAGGCGAGGACTTGGGCTTGGGAGGCGGGCTGTGGAGAAAGGCAGCCCCGTGACCGCCCCGCCGCAGGGAACTGCTCTGCCCGCCGACGGGAGGGGGGGCCCCCTGCATCGGGGGATCGGGCCCAGGCCTTCGCGGGAACAGGGGTTCACTCCCGATCCCTCGAGTGACATTTGCCCTGGGAAGTGCCTCACGTTTAAAGAGTCGACATTTCCTGGACTTGAGCCCCAGCGTCACTGAGGAAAACCACGTCTTCCTCCGCTGAGATCAAACGACCTCATGGAGGTTTGGGAGAAGGCAGTGACGGCGACCCTATGACACCGGGTCAGAGGTGACACGCGAACTCATCTTTTCGGTTGATTTTTCTTTGTTCAATGGCATTTAAACATATAAAATAAATATCAAAAATATACGTCTTTGTTTTACGATGGTAGCAAAGATCCAAAAATGTCTCTATGTGACACGGCACCAGAGTTAAGTTAGGGTTTTTCAAAATGCTGGCACGCCGAGCTCGAAAGGTTCGCCATCGCTGGTCCAAGGAATGCTTTCCAAGTCCCAGTGCATAGCGTCACCCGACATCCCACAAATGCAGGACGGAATAAAAAATTCACCCGCCGGCGTGGCCCCGTGGCTGAGCGGCAACCTAGGAACCAGGAGGTCAGGGTTCGATTCCCGCTCAGGGCACAGGCCCGGGTTGCGGGCTCCACCCCCAGTGGGGGGCGTGCAGGAGGCGGCCGGTCCGTGATTCTCTCTCATCATCGATGTTTCTCTCTCTCCCTCTCCCTTCCTCTCTGACATCAATACAAATACAGTTGGTTTTTTGTTGTGGTTTTTTTTTAAATCGAGCCACTTCCACCATTCGCTCGGGCCCCCACTTCCCATCACCTGTGAGTGACACCGAGGGGCCCTTGTCCTGGCTGACGGGAGACACCCAGCTGGGCGTTGGTATTTAATCAACGGGCTGCATTGGGTTCCGACGCCTGCTTGGCAAGCCTCGATCGCGAGCGATAGAGAGTCCGGCATCCTTTTCTCCTGGGTGCCCTCTGTACATCAGCCCCTCCGTTTCCTCCTCGGGCGCCACCCTGAGGGGGTCTGAGGGTGACTCTCTTCCCGTGACGCGTGAGAGGCACGTCCCGCTGGCCGCGCTCCTGTGTCTGACCCTGCGTAGGAGTTGCTCTGTGACTGGTTCTTACATATACACTAGAGGCCTGTGCACGAAATCCGTGCACGGGGGGCGGGGTGGGGAGGGGGGGTCCCTCAGCCCGGCCTGCAACGTCTCCAATTCAGGACCCCTCGGGGGATGTCCTACCGCCGGCAGTCGGACATCCCTCTCGCAATCCGGGACCGCTGGCTCCTAACTGCTCACCTGCCTGCCGGCCTGATCGCCCCTAACCGCTCTCCCCTGCCGGCCTCATTGCCCCTAACCGCTCTCCCCTGCCGGCCTGATCGCCCCTAACCGCTCTCCCCTGCCGGCCTCATTGCCCCTAACCGCTCTCCCCTGCCGGCCTCATTGCCCCTAACCGCTCTCCCCTGCTGGCCTGATTGCCCCTAACCACTCTCCCCTGCCGGCCTCATTGCCCCTAACTGCTCTGACTGCCTGCCTGATTGCCCCTAACCACCTCTGCCTCAGCCCCGCCACCGTGGCTTTGTCCGGAAGGATGTCAGAAGGTCGTCCAGAAGACGTCCGGTCTATCTGGTATAATTTTCATATTACCCTTTTATTGGTATAGATAATCAATAAAAGATATATATATATTGATTATTAGAGAGAGAGAGAGGAAGGGAGGAGAGAGAGAGAGAACATCTGTGATGACAGAGAATCATGGATCGGCTGCCTCCTGCACACCCCACACTGGGGATCACTCGAGCCAGCAACCCAGGCCTGTGCCCTGACCGGGAATCGAACCCTGACCTCCTGGTTCCTAGGTCGACACTCAACCACTGAGCCACGCCGGCCAGGCTATGAGTCCCTTCATTTTGGCCTCCTGTGCTCAGATGTCAGCCTTGCCTCCCCCCTGCCCCCCACCACGGCCCCCACAATATCAGCAGAACACCCTGGGGAGGGCACCCCCAAAACAGCACTAACTGTCCATCTTCTTTAAAATATATGTTTATTGATCTCAGAGCGGAAGGGAGAGGGAGAGAGAGAGGAACAGCCATGATGAGCGAGAATCACGGATCGGCTGCCTCCTGCACGCCCCCCACTGGGGATGGAGCCCAAAACCCGGCCTGTGCCCCGACCGGGAATCGAACCTGGGACCCTTCAGTTCACAGGCTGACGCTCTATCTGCTGAGCCACACCAGCCAGGGCCTGAGGGTCCATCTTTATGCATTTGAGTGTCAGGACAGTCTCACCAATGTCCAGGCTGTGAGTGAGCCGCAGGGGAGATGGGCCTGCTGCCCGCGGCCGGGTCTGTCCCGCTGGGTCAGGTAAGTCCACCTGGAGCCTTGCAGGATGGTCAGCAGCATCCCTGGCCCCCACTCGTGAGAGCCCAGTAGCCGGCTCCCAAGGGGTCACACCCCAAACTCTCCCCAGAGACTGCCCAGTGGAGAGGGAGAGGGATTTGCAAAAACAACGCCCCCTCCCCTGCCCCTAAGGACCACTAGGGTCCGTGAGAAAAACACGGAACAGTAATTAGGGGCCCGGCCGGTGTGGCTCAGTGGATAGAGCGTCGGCCTGCAGACTGAAGGGTCCCGGGTTCGATTCCCGGCCAGGGCACATGCCCGGGTTGTGGGCTCCATCCCCAGTGGGGGGCGTGCAGGAGGCAGCCGGTCCATGGTTCTCTCTCATCATGGATGTTTTTATCTCCCTCTCCCTTCCTTTCTGAAATCAATAAAAATGTATTTTAAAAAAATAATATATCCTAACACTGCATGTCAACAAAGGGAAAATATAGGCCATGCGAGGGTTTGCCAGCAGCCTCGCTATCTGATCTCTTTTCATTTTCCAAAGCCGCGAAAGGCACACGGACCACGACACATCCCGCCCCCCCCCCCCCTCAGCCCTCCCAGGGAAGAGCCGATGAGAAACCCAACCGATCCGGGCGCTTGCTGTCTCCTCGCTTCCTCTGTAATTCTTCTGCTAACGGACAAGCCAGTCACATTACCGAAGACGTAAGTGCTGCCCGGCCGGTGTGGCTCAGTGGTTGTGCATTGACCTAGGAACCAGGAGGTCAGGGTTCGAGTCCCGGTCGGGACACAGGCCCGGGTTGCGGGCTCCATCCCCAGTGTGGGGCGTGCAGGGGAGAGCCGATCCGTGATTCTCTCTCATCATGGATGTTTCTCTCTCCCTCTCCCTTCCTCTCTGACATCAATCAAAATATATTTTTTAAAAAAAGAAGTGTAAAGAGAGTCTTGGTTCCGTTCTAGGCAATTGGGGGAACAGTCGCCAGTAAAGGGGAAAATGGCCCGGAACCTCGCTCCTGGCCCGGCCTCGCTCACCTCCATCCTTAAGGGGGAAGACGGGGTCTGGGAACGTTCCAGAGTCGAGGGCGACCCCAGAAATTTCCCAGGCGAGGCCTTGCCATCGCCGCCTCCCACCCCGGATGCCTGTGTCCTGCCCTCACGCACCGTGTAACCCAAATAGACCAGGAGGTCCCGGGCCTGGGCCAGGGCAGCGACCACATCGCCGGACGTATAAACACACAAAGGGGTTAGCAGGTACCACGAGTCCATATTATAGGCCCCTCTGAGGACTCCCCTGCTCACTGTCAGCCTCCCCCGCCCCCCCCCCGACCCCCGCAGTCCAGATTCAAGTAAGAGCTTGCCAGCCCCGGCCGGTGTGGCTCAGTGGATAGAGCGTCGGTCTGCGGCCAGAAGGGTCCTGGGTTCGATTCTGCTCAAGGGCACGGACCTCGGTTGCAGGTTCCCCGGCCCTGGTCGGGGCGCGTGCAGGAGGCCACCCATCGATGTGTCTCTCTCACATCCATGTTTCTCTCTGTCTCTCCTTCTCCCTTGCATTCTCCATAAAAAAAATCAATGAAAAGCCCTGGCTGGTTTGGCTCAGTGGGTAGAGCGTCGGCCTGCGGACCGAAGGGTCCCAGGTTCGATTCCGGTCAAGGGCACATGCCCGGGTTGAGGGCTCAGTCCAGCGTGCAGGAGGCAGCCGATCCATGATTCCCTCTCATCATGGATGCTTCTCTCTCTCCCTCTCCCTTCCCCTCTGAAATCAATAAAAAAAATAAAATAGAAATCAATGGAAAAATATCCTCGGGTGAGAATTAACAAAAGAAATAAAGAAATAAAAGCCCGCCCCATTCTGGGCAGACAGGGCCGTGCAGGGGCCGCTGGCCGGGCAGTTGGCTGGCCATTCCTTGGTCTGGTCAGTCCTCAGGGTCACTCTCCCCCAGGGAGGGGGGCTCAGGCCCAGGGACAGCGGGCCCCCCCCCCAGCGCCCCGGGCCTGGGAGCAGGTGAGGCCCAAACAGCAAACAGAAACTCCTCTCAAACAACAAACAGTTCACACCAGCCCCTGTCAACACCGATTAGCGATTAGCGAGGCTGCCGGTGGGAGCCTATTAAGACCTGCAAATCCGGCTAAGGCCTCCCCCAGAAACCCTCAGCCCGCCCCCCCCGCCCTTCCCCCGGGAAGCGACCCCTCATGACACTCACAGCAAACAGCCCCACGGCCGCGCCTCCCCCTGCGGGGCCCAGGCAGGCTGGGCAGGGCTCCGACCTCCGACCTTCCCGGGTCCCAGGCCTTTTTCTTTCCTGGGCTCCTTTCTGCCATCGTCATTTTTTTTTAAATGTATTTTTATTGATTTTAGAGAAAAAGGGAGAGGGAGAGAGAGACATGATGAGAGAGAGGATCATGGACCGGCCGCCTCCTGCACGCCCCCCACTGGGGATGGAGCCCGTCACCCTGGCCTGTGCCCTGACCGGCAATGAACCCTGACCTCCTGGTTCAGAGGCTGCACCCTGGCCGGGCCATAATATTAAAATTTAGCCCTGGCCGGTGTGGCTCAGTGGATAGAGCGCCGGCCTGCGGACTGAAAGGTCCCAGGTTTGATTCCCGCTCAGGGCACAGGCCCGGGTTGTGGGCTCGAACCCCAGTGGGGGGCGTGCAGGAGGCGGCCGGTCCAGGATTCTCTCTCATCACGGATGTTTCTCTCTCTCCTTCTCTGACATCAATAAAAGAAAATATATTACATTAAAAAAATATATTCAAATGTATTTTTGACATAACTTTAAATGCTTTGGGGATGTTCTTAATGGTTCAGGCAAAATGTAATAGGCTTGTGTAGGCCTGAAAACGCAATCTTGGCCGCCTTTGAATGTTCTCATTTCCTTTTGAAATTATTTTGTCTTTGAATTAAAAAAGAAACATTAAACATTTTCCTTGGACCCTATAGGATCGTGGGCCCCCGGCTCTGTGCCCGCCCTGTCCCATGGAGCAGTAAGCCCCGAGTCAATAGAATCTTGCAAATTTTTAAAAAGATTGTTGCCACCCGAACCGCTTGGCTCAGTGGGTAGAGCGTCGGCCTGCGGACCCAAGGGTCCCGGGTTCGATTCCGGTCAAGGGCACGGACCTCGGTGGCAGGCTGCTCCCCGGCTGGACCCTGGTGGGGGCGCGTGCAGGAGGCGACCCATCGATGTCTCTCTCTCTCTCTCTCTCTCTCTCTCTCTCTCTCTTCCGCTCTCTCTAAATCAATGGGAAAATATCCTCGGGTGAGAATTACCAACATCAACAAAGAAAAACTGCTGCCACGGCCTATCCATCCAACCGAACGCAACTCTGGCCTCCGTTCCTTAAAAAGCCCAATCTATCGATAAAACCACCGACATCACATGCCTGGACGTTAGAGATTTCAACCCGTCACTGAAGAATGATTCCTCACACAAGGTCCCCCAAAAAGGCTCGAAAAGAAAAGTCACCACACAATCTAGATTTTCTTCCATATTTTATTTATATAGAAATACTTAAAAAATGAAGTAGCACCATGACTTAAGTTTTACCTTTATTATGTAGAACTTTAAATGTCAGAAAAATAAAACTCTTGATACAATTTCAAATCTTGTCTCAGCAAATATAATATTAGTATTTGACCATGAGGTTAAAGGCCCTTTATCATAAAATAAAATATACTTTGTGTTTTTTTTTAAACTTTGCTCAGTAAAGTACATTTAAGCTCAAGTAACGTCACCTACATATACATAAACGAGTGGTAAACAAATGTATTAAAATAGAAATACTAAAACTATAGATAGTGGCGTAACAGATTCCCCGGAACGTTGCACTGCATTCTACTTATTACAAATGTGGTTAGGAAGCTCCGGCAGCCCCTTCCGATGCGTTTGTGTTTCCGTTCTGCTTGTGTTTTGTTTTGTAATAATATAGAATAAACTTTTATGTTTTCTGTCACTGAATAGAAAAATGCTGGGCGACGTGGAGCTGGGAGATCCGTCCGAACCTATAAAAACTCTCCATCCCAACAGAATACTGTCCGAAGCGCGGCACGTGTGCGCGGTTGGTTTGTCACCCGTCACAGCGCCCTGATTATCAAAAGAATACAGTGTTTTGTTCTTCCGCCAGGAGGCCGTACTAAAAAATAAAAAAGATTTAACCCAGCTACAAAAAAGTTCACTGAACTTAAATTAAAATACTTGTAAACATCTTTGCAATATGAAATATAATTTTTCAAGTCAAAAAAGAATAAAATACTTCAATCTGTAGTAATTGCGATTTCTCTTTTAAAACTTTTAAACGTTTTTTTTTCTGGTTTTTCTTTTTTTTTTTTTAATATATAAGAGATATGTTACAGTTTTCTCTAACTTTCATAAAGCTGCAGTATGGGGGGGAAGGGGGGAAAGGGGGTGTCTCCGGAATTCCCGGCCCTTCTAGAACACTCGGGAAGGACCCACGGGGTTCTAGAACCTTTGGGAAGGACCCACAGGGTTCCAGAACATTCCGGGAAGGGCCCCCACGGGTGTTCTGGAACAAGCCTCGGTAGGAACCCAGCCACAGGGAGGGGGAACACACTAAACAGGCCACACATCCCATAGCACTACTATCATCAGCATCTTCATCCTAACGAATGACTGTCCGTGGTTTTCCTACTTGAAGAAAATGGAGAAACTGGTGGGTATTTGTGTGTTTTTTTCCTTCTTCTTCCTCCGGAAGCTTGCTACTAAGTACAGTGTAAAAACTATCACTAGAAGGTCGCCGTTCCTATTATGTATAGAGCATGCATTTTCGGGTGCTTCACAGGTGCGTCCCGAGCCGCAGGAATCTTTGCAGAAATCCTGGCAAGTCCCTTTGTTGGAAAAAGAAAAAAAAAAATGTAAAACTGTGCGGATAATCCAGCTTCCCGGGCTCCTCTCTGATCTTGAGCGGGGCGGGGAGGAAGGTCCGGCACCCACCGGGCACCGCAGGGACCGGCGGGCGGGCGGGCGGGCGCCGGGGATGAGGATGGAGACGCGGGGCCCCCTCCCCGGGGTGCGCCCCGGTGCGCGCGCGCTGCGCTCAGGAGAAGATGCGAATGGCCTGGGTGACGGCGGCGTGGCACACCGGGCACTGCGGCTGGCTCTTCTCGCAGATGCGGTTGGCACACTCCATGCAGAACAGGTTGTGGCCGCAGGGCACGAGCGCGGCGATCACCTCGCTCTCGAAGCACACGGAGCAGTCGCGGCTGCCCTTGCGCCGCAGCCCCGACGACGACGACGTGGAGGAGCTGGAGGACGAGCTGGAGGACGAGGACGAGCCCGAGCTGTCGGACGGCGGCAGGCCGGGCAGCTGCGCCCCCAGCCCGTTGGCATAGGCCGCGTAGGCCAGGCCCCCTCCGCCCGGATCGCTGCGCACCCGACGGGCCAGGTGGTGCTCGCCCGCCCCGGGGGCCATGGGCAGGGGCGGGGACAGGCGCGGGCAGCCGGCGCCCGGGTGCAGCCGGCGTTGCACCAACAGCCCCAGGTTGGCGTTGGCGGGCGCGCCGGGGCCGGGGCCGCCCCCGGGGGGGAAGACCACGGAGGAAGACGAGGCGGAGGAGGAAGAGGCGGAGGAAGAGCAGGAGGAGGCCGCGGGCGCCCCGGGACCCCCGCCGGGCGAGCGCTCGAACTGCTGCGCCCAGAGCAGGGGCGCCCCGGGCGGGGGCGCGGGCGCGGGGTCGAAGGCGGGCGGCAGCTCCGCGCAGCCGTCGGGGGGAGAAGGCGCGGGGGGCTCCCCCGCGGCGTAGGCGTATCCGTTGCCGTTGTTGTTGTTGTTGCCGTTGTGCGCGAAGCTGAGGGCGGGGCTCGGGGGGCTGTAGTCGGCCAGGCGCGGGGTGGCGGCCGCGCTGCCGCCCCCGCCGCCGCCGGTCCCCCCGCCGCCGAAATACGAGTCCGTGGAGGCGCTGCCGAGGGAGCTGGAGCTGTCGTTGCGGTAACTGGCGAAGGGCTTGCGGCCCGGGGTGGGCGTGATGCTGGGGGTGGGCTTGCTCCACAGGCTGCCCGGGCCGGCCCCGCCGGCCCCGTGGTGCAGGTCGAAGCCCACGTCGGTGCCGTTGGCGTGGAAGTCGTTGTCGTCCGTGAGCTCGATGATGCCGCCGGTGCGCAGGGCGATGTGCGCTTCGATCTCCTCGCGCGCGCGGTCCACGTTCTCGGGCATGCCCGTCACCTCGAACACCGGCTCCTTGTCGCGGCTGGGCGTCACGATGTACGTGTGCGTCTGCTGCTGGATGCGCTTGATCGTGGCGCCCTTGGGCCCCACCACCAGCCCCACCACGCGGTAGGGCACCCGCACCTGGATGGTGGTCTGGCCGGGCAGGTTGGGCGGGCCCGGCACGGCGCCGCCGCCGTTGAGCGCCGTGTTCTTGTTCCTGGAGGCGCGGATCATGGAGAAGTGCTCGGCCGCCGAGATGATCTCCCTGCGGGCCATGGCCACGTCCTCCTTCCTCCCGGTCACAACAAAGACGGGCTCCTCCCCGCGCACCGGGGTCTTGATGTAAGTGTTGGTCTTCGCCCGCAGCGCCTTGATTTTACAACCTGGGGGGGGGGGATGGGGGGGTCGGGGTGGGGAGAGACAGACAGACACGCCCATTACCCCCGGGGATGAGCCAGGGGACTCGGGACGGTCCGTGGTCCAGGACGGCGGAACGGCGGCAGGACCCCTCCGGCAGCGGCGGCACAAAGGGGGCGGCTCCCGCCCGGACCCCGCGCGCCGGGAAGCGGGTCCCCCCACAGCGAAGCGCTCGAGGAATAGCCCTCGCGCGGCCCAGCCCTTCC
Organism: Myotis myotis; assembly: GCF_014108235.1. Taxonomy (NCBI): domain Eukaryota; kingdom Metazoa; phylum Chordata; class Mammalia; order Chiroptera; family Vespertilionidae; genus Myotis; species Myotis myotis. The sequence continues at coordinate 2,068 of NW_023416327.1, read as the reverse complement.
CTGGCGACTGCAGTCGCCCCGTAGCCGAACCCCCGAATCCCAGCAAAGTCATCCGGGAAGGGAGATGCGTCCGGGCCCCCGCGGGGCGCGCCGTGCGCCCTGAAGACGCGGCGGAGGGGGTTGTGGGGAGACAGCCGGAGCCCGGGTCCCCCAGCGCTGGGGGGCGCGGGGGGCTCGCTGGGAAAGGGGGCTAGTCCCGGGACCCATTGTTCCTCATCTGGGCTCCATTATGTTCTGCAGAAATGCAGAATCCTCCTCCATCCCCTGCTCTCCCTCCTCCTCCTCCCCCCTCCCAATGGACTGGCGAAGGCCCCCCTCCCCCAAGCATCTCCCATTGAAACTGCCTTTCCCGGGGGTCGGCGGGGCGGGGGGCGCCCGGGGAGGAGGCGGTGGTGTTAGCAGGAGCGGGGCATCCCGCCGTGGCCGCGGCGTGGGTCTGCGAGGCCGCCTGCCCGCACTTTCTTTGTCTGGGGCGCCGGCCCTCGGCGCGGCTCGCCCTCCCTCCCCGAGGCTCCCCGGGCTGCTCCGCGCGCCCCGGTGCCTCCCGCGCCCTCCCCGCGAGGCGGTGGCCGGACACCCCGGTCTCACCCGCCGGCTCCCCATCCTCGGCCGGACCCACCTTGCCTGCCCACGATCTCGGCGACGTGCTCCGAGCTGGGCACCGGCACGCACTCGGTCATGTTCACGCTCTTCTTGCGCGGCTCGTTGTCGTACAGAGAGGCGCCCTCGTCACTGTCCAGCCCCAGCAGCGACAGCTGGTCCAGCGCGAGCTGCAGGGCTCGTTGGTCATCCAGGGTCTCCCCGCCGCCGCCGCCGCCGCCGCCGCCGCTGCCGTTGCGCTCCAGGTCCGCAAACAGCGAGCTGGGCATCGCCGGGCCGTGCGCGCCGCGCCCCCGCCGGCCTCGGCCCCGAAGCTGCGTCCACAAAGGCGGCCGGGGAAGCGGGGCGCTCAGGGCCGGGGAGGCCGGCCGGCTGCAGCGGGCTCCGCGGCTCCCCGCTCGGCGCCGGAAGGAGTGGGGCGCTCCGTGCGCGGCGCGTCCGGTGGCGGCTGCGGGAGCCCCCGCCTGGGTCCCCACCCCAGGGCTGCGGGCGGGCGGGCGGGGCGGGGGGCAGAGCTGGAGCGGCGGCCGCGCGCGCGCCCCCCCTGGGTGCCCGGCTGGCCGGACGCAGCGCCGAGAGGGCAGAGCGAGCGAGCGGGCGAGCGCCGGCGGCGTCCTTTCGGGGGCCCCTCCCCGGCTCCTCCGCTCCCTCCCGCCCGCCCGCCCTCACTCGGCGCGTTTTCCTTCTCCGCTCCCCGCCTCTGGACTGAGCCTCCGCGGCCAGACGGCTCCGGAGGGGAACGAGGGGAGGCGCGACGTCACCGGCGGGCGCGGACACGACGATGCCGCTGACACTCTCGCTGCGGGAGGCGATTGGCGCGCGCCGGGCGGGGGGCGGGCGGAGCCGCGGGCTGGGCCGGCGGAGCGCGAGCGCCCCCCAACCCTGCGCGCCGCAGCCCGGCCTCCTCCTCCTCCTCCTCCTCCTCCTCCTCCCCGCCGCCCCGCCCCCGCCGCCGCGAACGCCTCTCTTTGTTGTCTAATGCGGGACCAGCAGGCTCGGGACACTGGCCTGGACCTTCCAGCCGTGGCCCGTCCCTGTCCCCAGGTCCCCCCGCTCGCGCCCGAGCGAGAAAAGATCGCGCGTCCCCCGCTGATGACGGGCCCGGCCCGGCTGGGAGCGCGGTCCCTACCAAGTCCCGTTAGCGCCCAGCAATAAGCCAGCCCCGCCCGGGACCGAAGGTGCAGCTGCGAGCGGGGCCTATTGTGCGATGAGAACGGCGGTGCGATGGGGAGGGGGGGCAAGAGGGGGCGCGCAGAGCAGGACTCGAGATCCCGGTGCGCACGGGCCAAGCGGCCACGGGCGCGGGCTGTCCACCTGCGCGAAGGCGCACGCGACACAAAGGCATCCGCCCGGCCGCATCCCCACCCGCGCGCGCGCCCGCCCGCGGTTCCGTCCCCGTGGCCGGCGCTGCGCCCCAATCGTCCCGAAACTGTGCATCCGAAACCCCGAATCGGGCTGTATCGGGGGA